>NW_010256083.1:13483-30084 GCF_000690775.1 Eurypyga helias
TCCGGGGAGACCTTATAGCACCTTCCAGTGCCTGAAGGGGCTACAAGGAAGCTGGGGGGGACTTCTTACAAGGGCCTGTAGCGACAGCACAAGGGGTAACGGGTTTAAATTGAAAGTGGGGAGGTTTAGATTAGATATCAGGAAGAAGTTCTTCCCGGAGAGGGTGGTGAGGCACTGGCACAGGTTGCCCAGAGAAGCTGTGGATGCCCCATCCCTGGAAGTGTTCAAGGCCAGGCTGGATGAGGCTTTGAGCAACCTGGTCTAGTGGAAGGTGTCCCTTCCCATGGCAGGGGGTTGGAACTGGATGGTCTTTAAGGTCCCTTCCAACCCAAACCATTCTGTGATTCTATGATTCTATGAATGAAGTGCCAATTGAAATTGCTGAGCTGACCAAAAATAACCCTGCCAAAAAAGAAGGGTGAGCAGCTTCTGCCAGGTCAGAACTGGCTCACCAATTCTGGTCTGAGAGACAGAGGTGGTTCAAGAGAAGGAACAAAGCTATGTGGCTGCAAGCAGGGCTGGAGGGACCAGGTTAGGACCAATGGAGAATGGCTGGCTGCCCCTTCTGGCAGTGGGAAACTGCTAGGAATCCTCAGATGAACTGTGAGGGTACACCCCAATATATACACATGCTCTTGGTGCATCCTAAACACCATGTAATATATTTTAGTTTAAACCTCCTTTACTGTCATTCCCGGGCTAATGGCAGTTACTTGCTTTGTGGTTTCCAGAGTTCTCTTAATTCCAGAATTCACACAAATGTATTTTGCAAGTTTTCTTTAAGGCACCAATTTCTGTGCCTTAAATCTGTATCTTGCTTATGCTAATGCATTTTCCATCTAGCCCAGCTTTTCCTGCCTGTGAGGCTCTGTCTTCTGCTTCCCAAGACAAGTGAAGCATTGCCTCTCCCGAGACCAGCAAATGCTTCAATGCAGTATTCAGCAGATAGCAACTCACAAAAGAGTGACCTGATGAAAAAATTGTTGTGTAACTGAACATGTAAATGAAGGGGTTGGTCCCTTAAATGTGCTCAGAGAGTAATAAGCACAAGGAGAGCAGCCAAATCAGAAAAAAATGGAATGAAGACACCCTAACCACTTAAATATGCTTGCTTGTAAATCACAATGGGGCCTTGCTAGCCAGAACCTGCTGTACCAGAAGACTAGTTTAGCTGAATACTAGCCTCCTACTGGGTGGAGTGATTGCCACCAGAAGGATTTCTGTGCTGTGTTTTAAAGTTATTGTTTCTTTGCTTTGTCTTATGCCAAAATACTTTTTTTTTTTTTAATCCACAGAGTACATACAGTATATATCCAGAAAGCAAGCAACCACCACACTGCAGAAATATGCCCTTTCAAATAATGACATACTGCCAAAACACTCTGATTGGAAAGTTTCCTCTGAATTATATATGAGGATGAGGTTTTATCTTTCCTATTTCATTTACACCACACACACCTTATGGTCACACCTTGCATCACATCAGTATAAAGGTGCCTCTGCAGAAGGATTCTTCTTTCCAAAAATAAGCATTTCCACTTCGAGGTGGTTAACCCATTACAAGGCAGCACAGTTAGTGTGCAGATAAGGTTTTAGAGCTCAGATAGCCTGCTCTTAAGAGTAGGAATCTCTCATATATTTTTGGCAGAAATATTTTTTTCCCACATCTGTGTTAGCTGTTTGATAATGGGCTTGCAAAGACAGCAAATGATTTTCAGGAAGATCAAGAAGGAGAAGCAAACTGAAGCATGGATTGAAAATAACAAAAAGTGGTCTGAAAATGTGGGGTGAAATTGAACGGGGAGCATCAGAGCTGCACCTGGGCTGCAACACCAAGGCAGTAGTCACATTTTCCTAGCAGAATCACTCGGAACATAGGCTCGAGACCCTCAGTCCTTCTGCTCTTAGTGAACAGAGGCTGGTGCTTCAAGGGCTGATTCAGAGGGGGGCTTGCTCCCATACTCCAGAGTTTGCCCTGACATCAGGGCTGCATCTCAGGTGCCACTCACAAACAGAGGGGATCACAAAAAATCAGTGTTCTAACGGTTATTCCTTAATATGGGAAATATCCCATTCCTAGGTATGGGAAATCTAGATGGGTTACACAGTGAACAGAGGCTGGTGCTTCAAGGGCTGATTCAGAGGGGGGCTTGCTCCCATACTCCAGAGTTTGCCCTGACATCAGGGCTGCATCTCAGGTGCCACTCACAAACAGAGGGGATCACAAAAAATCAGTGTTCTAACGGTTATTCCTTAATATGGGAAATATCCCATTCCTAGGTATGGGAAATCTAGATGGGTTACACTGTTGGTTATTCCTTAAAACCCTAGATATGGGAAATCTAGATGGGTTACACTGTCAGTAAGAATTTCTGCCTACTTTAACATCTATATGGAGGTCTCTCCCTCACCAGGTTGAACTCTTAAAGAACAAGAGGGTTTGATTTTCTTCCATTGGCTCAAGACACCTCCATCTGAGCACAGCGTAGGCTGGGAGCCCCAAGCAGATTCATTTTCTCTAGAAGTCCTGCCAGCAAACCAGGGCTAGGGCACCCTGGACCCTCACCAGAGGAGATGGGTAGCAGGGCCTGCAACTACTGTCTCCTTGTGGATATTTGCATGCCCCTCCTGCTCTTTCTTCTTCCCACCTGAAAAGCAACTTACATGTACAAATGTGGAAATTATTTCTGGGACAAACTTCAGTAAGGCTGAAACATTCTGTGAATTGATGCTGGGGTTTAATTGTTTATTCAGAAAAAAAAAAAAGAAAATCACTAGTTTCGCTTCTGCTTTTTCAAAATTAAATGTATTTCTTTTCAGCTTTCTGTTTTGTGTTGAAATTTACCTTCTAGTAAGTTAAATATGAATGACTTCTCAAAGCAGAAAGAGTAATGCATTGTAGGACAAATCAAATATTTAATTTATCCTGAAATTATTTTTCTCAAGCCTTTTGATTTCACCAGCCATCCATGAAAGGTTTCTCTTTTGATGCAACTCAAAATTATTTTTCCCTTTCATTTTTTTCTGATCTGTGATTCAAAATATCCATTATCTTCACTATCTTACTTCCAGGTAACTTGAATAACCAGGACTTGCTTTCAAAGAATATTTTTCATTAGTGGTAATTTTATGCAGAGATTCTTAACTTTCTGATAAAAGAAATGGAAATATTTGAGATCCTTCATCTCAACAATGAGCTGAATGCCAGTAGGCAGAAGATACTGCTTGTGATAAGTGCTATAGAAAGGATGAATCCAGCATGTTATCTAAAGCTGAGACAGAAAGTAAAAGGACATGAGAAGAGATGAGGCATCTTTAGAAATGCATTCATTTCAGAGCTGGCTTCAAAGCATTTTCACTGTCCTTTAAAGATTACTGAGGATTTGTTGTCCAAAAATCCTCAGGAGATGAATTTTAGACATTCAAACTCATGGCATTCCATGTTGATTTAATGTTTTACTTATTTAAACTTTTCCATGAACTCAGCTCTGGTTACTGTGCGAGTCTGACACTCCAGGGCAGACCTCTCTAGGTGTTCAAAAAATCTGGTAAGCAGGGACAACACCGTTACCTTCCTCACACAGTTCCCTTCCCTCATAACGTTCCTCGCCACAGACCCCACCTTGAGCACACTACTCCAGGAGGTGGCTGTGTTCCCTGCTACTTTATGGGGCCATTATTTTGTGCAGAATGGCTTGCGCAATATAAACTTTGGATGTCAGTGTGCATACTGTAGGCACTGGGTCTCCTTACTTGAGAAGACCAGCACAACACTCTTATTCTGGAATACAGCACACTAAAAAAAAAAAAACTAAAAAACCACAACGATTATGAGAAAGCCAATGGTAAAAAAAAAAAAAATCCCAATATCCATTATGCCTAAATATCTCATGTGAAAGAAGAAAAAAGGGATTGTTATCTCAAAAGAATTTTACATCTGGAACTGATTTTGAAATCTAGCACATATGCCACAGACTTAAAAAGAAGCTAAAAAAAGTAGAGACAGATGGTCAGTCACCAAATTAGATGCAATCAGAATATGGAAGGATAATTTATCATATTCCCACTCCCCACCTTCTCATGTAGATACTGGACTTTGCAAGCTGTTAATCTGCCCTGATGAATGCTTATAATAGAGCTGGGAGCTCTGAATGCTGCCAGACCCAGCAGAACTTGCAGTTTTCTACAGGCTTAGTTCCACTGTTCCTGAGGTGCTGAGTGCTTTGGCCTCATTTGGTCGTTTGCATTCCCCTCCATGTGCCCGTGATTTCACAGTGCTAAAGCCAGCATTAGGGCTCCTAAATCAAAACTGCAGCAGTCACACAGTCTAAAGTGCTGACTTAGATTAAACTTGTGCTGCTGAGTCAAATTTTCACAGCTAATTTGTTGTACTGGCAGAGTTGTTGGTTTGTTTGGTTTGGGTTTTTTGTTTGTTTGTTTTTTTTTATAGGAGGTATAGCATCATCTGTCTGTGCCACTTGACCTTTATGCTGGATTGTCTGTGATCTCCTACAGCCAGCCCAGAGGCAGCACAAATCCCATGTCACACTCTTCCTGACTCAGTGAGGCTGGCACCACATTACCTCTGGCCTGGGACCTGGCATCTTCAAAGCCAGACTACAACACCACATTTTCCATGCATGCGTATTATACCTCAAGTCTGAGTGCCTTCCAGCAGCAAATGTTTTGTTCTGGTTTTTCATTTCACTTCTCTGGAATGTTTTAGAGCAAACCAGTTCACCCCAACAGCACAGGGGAGGGAATGCAGTACCTGAAGCAGGACGTGGGGCTACTGTAACTGAAGATGGGGAAAGCCTCTCTCCCCATATCCCCTCCCCTTGGCCTTATTTTCATATCTCTGCTCTCCTAGATTGCCACATAACTTCACTCAAGTCAGAGGCCCTGTGAAACCCACTTTGCAGTGGCTCCTACCGCCTATCCTGGCTCAACTGCCCTGCTTCACTGAAGGATGAAGCTGGGACCAAGGCCTGCAGTGCTGCCAGGGCTTGCCAGCTGTAAGCAAGCCACGAGCAGTAAGGGTGCAGTTAGACAAGACAGCATACCTGCTCCAACAGCTCCTTGTTTCCAAAGGAGAGAAACCTGCCCCTTTCTTTCCCAATCCCTGCTCTTCCCCAAAATACAGTCCTATCCTTGCCAGCTATCACTGACCCTTCAGTGAATGGGCTTAGTTCCCTGCTACACACCCAGCAGTGATTCACTTTGTGGGGTTAATTTTCTGCTATCTTAACAAGGTAACTCAGCTTAGAGAAGGGTCAGAGAAGCACCAGTGTCAGGCCAAACAAAATGGCAGTAGCAAATACTTGAGAGACAGGGAAAGAAGGGACTGGTGCAGCAGCACCTTCCGCAAGAGACTTAGGCTGTGCTAACCACACTTCTACAATGCTCCACCAGCAATACTATTTCCTAAAATCACTATGTCAGAAATAGCAGAGACTCTCACGCTATGAGGTAAATGTGGGCTAAAATACCTTAAACCAGAATGTAACCCTGGGTCTGTGAAAGGCAAGAGAAACGCGTGTTTGTGATCATTTGTCTGTGCTTGTCCCCATCCTGGGACCTGTGCCACTGGCAAAGGAACCATGTTAACGTTTAACTAGTGTTTTTCCAAGGGGTAGGATAGAAATTTTCAGTGCACTGTGACTGCTCAAGTCGTTACTTCTCTCTGCCAGTGGGGCCCTCTGATAGGAGCCTATTGCTCTGTCTGACCCTGATCTGAAGCTGTCTGTCTCAAAGGAAGGACGAATTTCATCTTGCCATGTTGTGACACTTCACTACTTCGTTTCCTTCTCACTGAGATTTAAGCTGTCAGAGATTTCTCATCTCCATGGCGATGCAAGAGCCCATGCTGTAGATCTACAGCCACATGCTTGGAGATTTTTTGTCAGATTATTTCTGGCTCTTCAGTGTCCGTAAATGATCTGGAGAATCTGGCGGGCACATCAATAACCCAGCAAAAAGGAAAATAACACAACTGCCCTTCAAAGATACAGTAGGCCCTTACAGCACTGACAGGTTTTCCAGAGGTGCTTCAACAGAGTATTTTCCCTCTTTACAGCACCCTCAGCTTGGCCTGAACACAGGGTCTGGCGCTGGTGAGGGGGTGGGCAAGACCTCCAGGGTCGCCATGGCAGGCCAGGCTGGACCCGCAGGCCTCAGCTGCTGGGCTGCTGCGCAGGCTGAGGTTCAGCTGGCCGTAGGGCCCACGGACTCCTTTGCCGACACACCACCATCACCAAGGGCTGGGTGTCTCAGGCTGACCTCCTGCCAATCCACGGGGCACATTTTGAATGGAAGTGTGTCCCCCTTTCTCTGCTCTCTTCCCCTCTGTGAGGAAGCTGGCTTGAGGCGGAGTTACCCTCCTCCCTTGTCTTCACTCAAAACTGCAGTCGGGGAAGTATCTCCTCAAACCTTCCTCTGAGGGTTAGTTACTATTTTGTTCCTGTTTTAGCAAATTTTTGCTAAAATCCCTTTTGCTAAGATCCCTGCCTCCTTTCCTGCAAAACTGCCT
Organism: Eurypyga helias; assembly: GCF_000690775.1. NCBI lineage: Eukaryota > Metazoa > Chordata > Aves > Eurypygiformes > Eurypygidae > Eurypyga > Eurypyga helias. The sequence continues at coordinate 20,013 of NW_010256083.1, forward strand.
TAAGACCCAGGTATTTTCCTCTTGGGTTACAGACATGACAATGCCCTACAATTTCTGGTGCCAGGTAAACATACACCATGAAAGGACGAAAGCACTTAGTGCAGACATTAAAAATAACCAAAGCACTCCTTCTTGAGCTTATTTTAGAGACCGCCTGTCCCAAGGCAGAGTTACTTTCACTGAAGCAGGCCATACATACTCTGCGCAAACAGACAGGCCTTGGGGCTCCTTGTAGCTCCTTCCATCTACAGGTGATAATGGGATGGAGCCCCAGACCAAAGGAAAGACACCCCCTATTTCCCATGTGAGTTAGAAAGCCTCAGAAAACCTTGCTAATAGTTTGAGACCCCAATGTCACATCCAGTTTTTAATTTTTACTGCAATATGAATCTCAGAAGATAATCACAAACAATAGTTCACCAAACATCACTGTAGGACCCACAACCAGATCAGTCTACCTGCTCCAGCCCAGCCTCCTGCTGATGGGCCAGGGACCTTTGCTAGCACACCTATGTCATGTAACAAGATGGCTCCTATGTTGGCAAATTGTTTTTGAAGCTGTCAAAAGAGAAGTAGGATAGCTTATCAAAACTGCGTCCTACTTGGAATAAAGCACACAGTTCGATTTACTTGAGTATTGTTCTCCCTGAGATTCTGCATGCTCTGTGAAGCCTCCTCCAGATAAAAATAGATGGAAAAGACAGGAAATGCTCGGAGTGGTCCTAATCATCAGGACAAAAGCCAGGAGAAACAGATTGTCCCTTGTCTACTAGTAACATAATTAAAGAGAAGTTTGACTCAGATTTGCTTGGGTTTCAGTTCCTCCCACCTGACAAACCTCATAGCTAGCTCTCCTTTGCTTCAGGGATCTCATTGCAGAGTATCTGGGACACTCCAATCCTATGCCAAGATTACTGGTACCGACAGTTATGCTAGAGAAGCAAACACAGGCCTATGGAACTCAACAGCGCTGCCTAATCAATTTGAGTAGTCAAGACCTAAGTCTTAGAGCTAGTCTTGCTACCTCTGCCACATTTTCTCTTCCTGTTAGCAAGTTTGACTGTCATGTATTGGTCTTCTCTTTAGCTTTTCCCCATCCTGAGGCTGCAAAATTAAATCATAAAAGTCTGACACTTGTTGCTTCATACAAGGCCTTGCCATCAGCCTTCTAGCCCAATCGATCTCTTTTTTTTGTCAGATCAGGAGAATCGAAAAGAAAGAGTAACACCTGGAAGCAGGTCCCAAGCACCTCTGATAAATACCCGCAGATTTGCACAAGAGCATTATTATATCCTGAGCTGCACAGAGAACTGCACTGTATGGGCATATACCAGTTCCTACAGGTCTGCTTGCCACTCTTCTACTCACCCACTCCTAGCACTTTATATGGGCGAGTTTTAGTGCACATGAAAGTACCTATCTTGGCCAATTCAGTGTTTGCAAAACATGTTGGCATCATCACAAGAACGGCACCTGGGAAGGGCTACGAACTGTTTTGCCAGCTTTCTGTCAACTCAGGAGGGCCACAGAAAAGGCTGTGTTGCTTTTACTACACATCTTGCACAGACACGTTCACACAACGAACGTGGCAAGAAAGATGGATCACCCCTTGAAATTATTCCCTACAGCTGAAGCATTACAGCTGGTAAACAAAGTACATCAAGGGGCCCAGCCACCTGAGCTTCATGTTCACAACTATTTAACTTAGGTCTGGCCCTGGCCCTTTACCCCCACAGGCGGGGTGAGATGAGGAAAACATTGCAGAAAGTTGTGGACTTTTTAAATCAAAAACCTCAAAGTCCTCTTCAGAGGGGCACTTTTTTAAACAGAGCCAACCAAAACACAGACCAAAAAAAAAAAATAATCCAGCTCCTGTCAGCGCTTGTCACACAGAGTGGAGGCCTCCTGTTTTGATCCAACTTCAGCTGCCATATGCCACATTTCCTCCTCGACCCTCTTCTCCATCTGGAACCATCTGAGCAGACAGTCCCCTGGGGCAGCACAGCTGGGCAGGGGGAAGGGTACATGAGGAGCCGAGTTCAGTGCTCCAGACTTTGCTGCTGGAAGCTTTTCCACCCGCCCAAAGGTGCTCTGAGCCACCATCTGCTCCAGGCTGAGAAGAAAGGGAATTACAACTGAAACAGCTCCCAAAGGATATAGCTAAATGTGATCGTGGTGCCTTTTGCCTATTTGGCTGCCTGGCTCCTTGTGACAGATCCATGGCACAAACCCAAACCTGACTCAGAGCTGCTCCAAGAAACACTGGGAGTTTGTTAGTCTGTGAAAAGGGAAAAGCAGTTGGACCCTGGGAGTTTGGCAAATGGGTCGCTGGCCTCTGAAACAGAGATGGGAACCACTCACCTTGTTGTTGAAGAGGGTGGGGATGGAGCCGGGGGGGGCGGGAGGATGAGGGAGAATTTGATTGTCTTTATCCCTCCCCATGGGCACACAGCAAAGTGAAAAGTCATCTAACCACCTGCAGAAGTCTTGGTAAAACTATGTATGGTGAAAGTTTAAAAGCTTGCTGCTTTCTACAAGGAAAACTCTCTCCTGAGCTGCGGCTGCCTGACTCCAAGGAAAAGGTGTGGTTGGTATTGACACTGATTGCCCTGCTGTTTACTGCAGAGAAGAGGTGGTTGCTATTCCACAAAGAGAAAGCTGAAATCTTAATGCTGTCAATAAGAACTTGGAGGAAGGAATTGTTTTACCACACATGCTGAGTGGTAAAATGAGAAGGAAGATGACAGTTTCAGCTCTGAAGCTGAATCCTAGCTTTACTGCTAAGGCTAAGCAGACCTGCGTGCAGGCGTTTCTGGCCAGTGACTGAGTCACTCCAGGAGTCACAGATTTGCTGGTACATGCCTACAGCAAACATCCACAATCTGATGGTGACTACTGGCCCAAGTATCAAACTGTAGGTGAGGACCTACTTAATCCAGTTGTGTTATACTAAGATTGCTAGATAGTTAAAAATGGAAGCTTAACCCCAGATCTGCAGTGATAGTGTCAGATGAGGATATTGTTGGCATTAGATTGCTTCCCTCTGAGCATCCCATCCCTTCCAGATGGGAATTATTTGTACTTGGGTATGTGTAAAGTCTTTAATTAGCGTGCTCAGAGATTCATAGATGAAAAGATCTACACAAGGCAAAAATAGTAACAGTTATTATTCCTACGATGATCTTTTCCATTACTGTTTAAAAATATGTATAATATGCTAAATATGGGTGCGTATTATTTCTTTTGTTTAACTCTTTATTATTTTACTTCTTTGCAATTTTTTAAACTTCTTTTGCTTTAGCTCCTTGATACCCTCATCACGCGCTAGACCCTGTGGGGCTAAGTGATACACAGGAAAGGAGATAGTCACTGCCCCAGACCTTTAGAGTTTGATTGCAGTACAAGAGATGAGAGAGATAGTGATGAAGCGCTGAGACAAAACTAGCCAGTGCAATTTGCAGTAGTGCTATGGGCCCACTGTGCCTGCTGGTGGCTCTCTGCGAGGCCAGGTGGCATGGCAAAGAAGGATTTTTAAGGAGTGGTTGTAAGGAGGATCAGCAGGTCACTTGGATAATGCTTGCAGGGAATGGCTTTTCCAGTGAAAGGGGGAAAGTCTCAGGGCTTCATGAGCAGGGCCACTCAGACAGGGGCTACTGCCACCCTGGCTTGTTCATATCACACTCGTCGCTGCTGCAGAGTGTCACATGAGCAATGCAGAAGAGACGCACGTGCCTGCTGAAACACTGCTCAGTTACCCTCTGCATAGAGAAATATCACAGAAACTGAGAGCTGTTGTTTCCAGTGTTCCTCAGCGCTTCTAGTCAAAGGATCACTGATCGTTTGTACAGCAGTGTCACAAAGATCTGCATTTACAACCACAAAAAAGGGCCAGAGTCTGAAGGATTGTCTCTTACCTCTACTTCTTTTTGTCACTCTTTGCTCATGTAGGTGAGCAGCTGCGTGGGCGATCGTTAGAAATACTCTGCAGCCTGCTCCTGGACAACCTCCTCATGGTTCACTGAGCCAATCAGACTCTGGGGAACGCTAATTTTACCTATCACTGTGCCTAGAAGTGGTGCCAACTCTTCAAATACTGGGTTAGCTGTTACCCAGACATAAGCCTGAGCAGCCAGCAGCAAGCCTGGGCTACTGCTGACAGTGACAGAGCAAGGAGATGGCAAAGAGCAGGAGGATGAGGAGATCTGACTAGCTCTGCTCAACCCGACTGCAGCCGATGGCTAGACACCTCCACAAGCAAGTCGCATGGCAACAGGCTGAGGCAGAAGCCTTTGCAGAAGAGACAGGCCTTTCACACAGAATGGTGTTTATGCAGTGATCTTTCAAACCTATTCCTCACTCACGGTAGTTTTCTGTTCCATGGAATCGTGCAGCAGGGAACTACATCTCATGTTATTTACTGATTTGTGTTAAAAAGAATAGGGTTAAGCTTACAGAAGTTAGGAGGCCTTCTTTCAAAACAAGTCACTACCAGTGCAAAAACGAAATGTAATGAAACATGTTAGAGGCTTCATATGTTTTCTTAAAACAATTATGTGCTTTCAGCCACATTTTCTGTCTGAAGAAAACAGAGACGCTGTTTTATTTCGCTAATTTTTACATTGTGTATGCCCTAAATTGAAAACACTAATTCCTTTCTAAAGAACGTTGTATTCTTTCCATAGTACATCCTGTGACTCAGATATAGAAAATCTGTTGCTAAACCCTGCTGTTTATGCTACCTGCCAGTACACTGGAAATGAGTAACCCTCAGAAGTAGAACAAATGTCCTTAAAGAGGACCCCTCCTTTCCTAAGAATGGAAAATTTGATACTACTCGTGTTAATATTACTAACCAGACACAAAGAGAAAACACTTCTCTCCCTTTTTAAGGTGTTTGTACCTTTTAGAGATTCCAGCACTGACAGAGGCAAAAGTCTACCACTTTAGTGAAGACCTGTGAGAGAATTAATAGATGGCTTCCCCTTGGCTGGAGAGCACAGCTGAGGCTTGTCATCCTCAGGGCGTGTCTTCCTTGTAGGCACAGTACAGCAATGATGCCATTATCTAAGGCATTCAAACTGTAGCTTTTAATTGCTTTTAAATAACCCTGTTTGTTTGAGTGTAGCACCACCCTCCCAACCGGCTGTTAGGCCAAGTGCCTGTTTTGTCTACCTGTCTCACCCTGTACAGTCAACTCTGTGCTCTGAAGTCTCTCTTCCACGTCCCTTGTCAGCGCAGCACCTCTCAGTTTCTCATCCTTTTCTGTGCCCTCAGCACAGTCTAAATGAATGTAGTAAATGCTGCAGGAAAATAGGATGTGTAGCAGGTCATTACTGGTAGAACAAGCACTCAGGATTTTTTTTTTGGTGGGACAAGAATTACAAGCAAACCCCACTTCCCCTACATTGCACACATGGTTTAATATCCAAGGACTTAATATTAATCCAAGGTTAATACCCAACCACGTTGGTTGTTTTGTTTGCTTGTGCGTAACACGTACTGGTCATCTTCTGGCCTGTTTCTGAAGCAGCCTGGGCTGCAATGCCAATGCATGAGAGAAGATGCATGCCCTTTGGAGGGAAAGGAAGCCTTTCAGCAAGTGAACGGAGAGAAGCAGAGCAGAAATGAGAACTGAAATGCACAGCTGATCAGCCTGCTCGGTGGTAGGGAAAAGCTTGGCAGGAGCCTGGGCAAGCATGGTATTTCTCTTGATGAAGGTCAGCTTAAGGCCTTGCCGTCTGGCCCTAAACTACTGACAAAGAACAGTTGAGCCATGTTTTAATATGGACTTAACTGGCATGCTGCTACCATGCTGCTACAGTTTACCAACTGTAAAACTGTATTTCTTGCTGGAATAAATGCTAGCCCTCACAGGCCAAACAACATAGGCTTTTTTTTCTTCCTGAGGGAAACTCCCAGCACTTTTCCACACAGTCTAATCCTTAAGACTGACGTACCTCCTGCGAGAGAAGTCATCAAGTACATGACACATTAGAGTAGCGCTTCACCTCTTTAGGGAGTATGCTTGCAGGGAAAGACAAGCCCAGTGAAGCCACCTAGAAGATGCTATCCTTTGGAAGAAAAGCTAATGACGTATTGCAGTGGTAAGGAGCAGTGTTGCAGACGTGTAATATAAAATATGGTGCATCCTGCAAAAGTAACTCTGAGTCTCTGAAATAATTCAGAGCACCAGGCTGTACTGCCAGTAATTCATGCACCCATCACATTTGTTAACAGGCAGATGACAGACCCTGAAACTACATGCACAGTCTCATCAACTGTCATGCTATAAGCATGGACAGGTTATATGTTGGTGACAGGGAATGATGCTGAGGGGGGTGGAATCAAATGAAAATGCAGACATGCTTCAAAACCTAAATCTCCTTTCACATCTTCAGAGAAATGCAGGATTTATTTCTGAATATAGAGGGTTGGATGCATCTTGCTCGAGTACAGCTTTCTAAGAGTTTGATGATCTGATACAAAAATGGTTGCTTAGGCTTCCTGTATGGCGTTTGGTGCCTGAAACAAGGCAGATGCAACATCAGATGCCTACACATGGCTGTTGTTCCCTGACCACGGAAGGAGTCGAGGTGCTGGGCTGGGAGGACACAGCTAGCGTTCAGGTGACCACAGTCGGACAGGGGATCCCACACAGAACAGTTATTCGTTGTGGTGGGTGTAGTGCTCAGAGTAGGGCACCATGCCCCAGCACCTCTTCTTTTAGCCAAATAGTCCTATGACTGCAAGAAATTCATCCAGAGCCCTCTTGCCTCCAGGAGCAGGATTTGGTGGGAACTGGGTATTGCTGCTGCTCCAGAGAGAGACTGGTGTTCAGCTGATCCCCTGTGTGGTGGCTGGCACCAAGTTCCAGAAACACAATTCGACACACAGGCTTTCAGCAAACATCTCCTGCTCTGGGAGGTAAACGGAGGGCAGGCTTCTTGGGGCAACACAGGGGCAAACCTTCAACTGCGAAAAAACAATGGGAGAGGCACCAGGTGAAAATGACTCAAATGGGAACGGTGCTCTCCTTCCCAGCTCTGCTCTCAGCCCGGGCTTTTCTGCTCTGCCCGTGCTAGTCGATGTGGAATGAATCACTACAGCAGCCTGACGAAGCAGCAAGCCGTGAACACATTTCCTTGTGCTATCTAATGGTGATACACTGAGGATGTGGTTAATTAGGGAATCATCCTCACCCTGGCAGACTTTCTCGAGTGGAAATGGGTTTTGAGGTTTGCTGACTGCTAGGGTAAAGCTGCTGAGTTGATAGCCACAGAAGCGTTTAAATGTACGTACTCGCCTGCTGGTCACCTGTTATGCAGCAATAGCCACAAATATGTAAAAAATGTAAAAAATGAAGAAGATAAAAAAATCCAAACCCTTTTTTTTTTTTTTTTTTAACTTTATGAGCATTTGGAGACTGTGATGTTAACTCCTCTGAGACCATAATGAAGTCACAGATACTCACGTCAGAGAGCTGTGGATGGAGGATGAAAGTAATTTGCTGCCGAGGGTGCCAACAAACCCACATGCCATGGCATGTAAGCCGTTTCGGTAAGCGTGTGCAGCCATGGCCTGTCTTCGCTGGGAACAGCACCCCTGTTTCTGATGCTGGGAAAGTATTGTCTCCCTGTCCATCTTTGCAGGAAGAGGTTTTTTGTGTTTGTTTTGCCTTTTGCAGTGCATTTGGAGCTCTAGATCAATTTGTATGGGGTGGGGGGGGGAAGGGAAAGGAACACAGTTTAAAGAAACATAATAAACCTAATTATCGTAGATAGGGTTGATAGCTCTGGCCAGAAAAATACCTTGGTTTCAATTGTTTATAACTTTGAACAGATGGTCTGATATTTTCCATTCTCTGACTTCAGTTTGATTTAATCAGGGACTTTAGGCAGGGGGAAAGGGTGTTTATTTTCATGTCAGCTGTGGGAGATCAGGCACTGCAGAAAACCAGTAAGGAACAAAGTGTTGTTTTTCACGTTAAAAAATATGGAAAGGTTGCAATGCCACCATTCTCGGGAGGAAGGATTTGCAGTTTGGCATGAAATGTGCTTTTTCCTATTTCCAGGTTACAAATGTCTGGAAACATGTATGTTGCATATGCTCAGCAAAGACATGCTAGTAACTTTCCCCTTTATTTTCTGGAAACGTAGTCCAGCTTAGAGCTGGGTAGGTCCTTCTCTACAAATGCAGTTCCTTCACTCTCTTGACCATCCTGGGTAGAGGCAGAGGAACCGAGACTAGGAAGCCTTTCTCTTCTGTGTTTTCAGTCCCAGAAAAATTTTGAGAAAGAACGCGTCCCCCCCCAGCTTACCTTGAGTTACTGGCTTTCATTTGAGAAAGTATCAAATAATGACAAATGCCACCAAATGCTGGGTCCATATATAACATCTTACGTAGGACCACAAAATAATTAACACACACAACACGGACACTTCTGACATGGTTTTAGTTGCTATGGAGATGATGCCGCCCTCCTGGCTTGCATAAGCCATCAGGTGGCAGTTGACATAAGCCGCGTAGAAAGTCTTCTGAGAAAATAATTTTCTCCTCTGAACAAGACCTGAGGGGTGTTCAACAAACAGGGCTTGAGACCCCATAAGGAAAAAACCAAATCACTGCATAGCTGACAGTGAGTTACCCACACAGGGACTGTCTGCTTTCCGCTTGCACTGAAAGGAAGTCCTGCAGAAAAAAAGTGTTACGTGTTAAGACACGTTTGTCATCCAGCTGTGATTATATTTTCCTCCTTCACCAAACTATCCTGGGTCAGAGACAGGCAAGGACACGGTTCTGGTGTGGTGTTTCTGCTTTCCCTGCAGCAGGAGCTGGCATGACCGTCCCAGTGAGGACCCTTGGGAGTGCTGGTTAAAAGAGCACTGGGCACCTTACACAGGTGGAACACCCTCTGACATACCCCTGTCTAAGACCAGTGGTGAATCCCCCGGTTCCAGTGCCTACCACTGCAGCGGGGAAGGAGCCTTAGTTTATGAGTGAAGAGGTACAAGCGCTTGGCCCAACAACAACGACAAAAGAAAAGCAACAAGACTAGCTATTTAGTAATAACGGTGCTGCGATGGCTGGAATGAAACATAAAGATCCATCTAAAATCTACCAGAGAGTTGCACTGTAAAAGAAAGTTGTCAACATATATGTGATTGAAATAATAGTAAATGTATTGCCTCCTTTACCTCCATAATAAATGTTATCCCACCGTTTTCTGGTGGCATGTAACACATTTTTGTTAAGACACAGTTGTGCCTCATCTTTCTAGTATCCAGTCAATGAGGAAGCTTCTTGGTATACTGAAGAACTTTAATACCAGTAAGTTTGCTCTGTGAGTAAACACACAAGAAGCAGACGGGATCCACAAAAACAGGCATCATTCACATGGCCAGGGGAGTACGTGTCTCCCCTCCGAGTAAGCTGGTGCTTTATTCTCCCCGAGTATTCATTCTCCATGGCCATCAGCACACGTAAGCAGAGTGCCAACCTGCTTGGTGGGGGAAGCATAGAACCCTCTCAGGAATATGGGCTTCATCTGAAGCTCAGGAAAAAAAAATGACCACTTTACTGCTGTTTTCAACAGTGCTTGTGCAGAAATGAGTACCAGAAAAATGGCTTCCTTCATCTCCCAGCACTGCAACTTCTTAACTCCTCAAAGCAGCGAGAGGCTGTTTGCTTCTCTGTTGAACACGGTTGCAAAGACCGAAGCATCTTTAACATGTCTTTGGTTTTTTGAAACTGCCTGTAGTGCTTGTGGCAAAGGGCTGGAATGATTGCAGAGATGTGCAGAAGAACCAGCTCCCTGGCCGAAAGCCAGCCAGATTGCATCCTCTCCGGTTACTGGATTGCAAGTATAGGGGAAATGAAGTAGTTCCCAAGAATTGCTGAGGTCAACAGCTGAAATCTGTTGTTTGTTGGGTTTTTAAATATTTCCCTCCAGGCCACAGACAGAAGTTGCCAAGATAGGCTGAGGCACATTTTGAGAGAGCAGCACACTGGGTACAAAAAGCCCAGCTCCGCAGGTGGAGGAGGCCCAGGAAGGGAAAGAAACAGCAGGACTCGA
>NW_010256083.1:30097-31257 GCF_000690775.1 Eurypyga helias
GCAGAAGCAAAGACTATCACCAAGGCAGGAGTTGTTCTCCAAGGAAAGAAGGGCCAGTTTTCCAATTTCTTTCTACGCATAGCCAAAATCTCTCAAGAATTCCTTCAAGATTTTGTCTCCAAACCTATGAAATATGATCACTGGTGATTTCACAGGATTTCCAGCACTGGCAGAGAAAATGACACCAAAAAGGTTTTTGAAAAGTCAGTGTTATTAAACTAGGATTTAAATTCAAGGCAGAAAAGTAATTCCTATGCAAACACTGTCTCCTTGGCTAATCCTACTCAGAAATCTTTTCTTAGCATGAGACAAAAACGCATCTTAAATCGTCTCCTGTCTAGAGCAAAGCCATTTTAGAATTTGTTATCATATAGACGACATCCAAACAGCACTTAAAATACGGCAGAAGCTTTATTATGTACCTGTTAGCTTAATTTAACATCAAAGCGAAGACACTCAAGGGTCATAGAGCAGCCCGTGTTGTTTCTAGTCACAGGAGGAAGCTTTCTCGTCTGCAGAACCTGAACTTCTCTGCCTTCTTTCTCGAGCAAGATCATCTGTGGGCAAACCAGGGCCTAGAGAGACATTATTAAATCAGAAGGCAGCTTGGTTCCTGTCCTCACTGCCAGTCACATCAGACCTTTATCCCTCTCTTGTCTTGCCAATAGCACTTTGGGGTGGTAGGACAAACCCACATGGACTCATCCATTACCAATCAAGGGAAAAACTCTGTAATCCATTAGTCCGAACTCCTACAAAACGCGATCTCTAGGGGTATCCTGAAAGAGTTTCAGTTTGAGCGAAAGTTTCTCCTTCAAAGAAGAATTCATGCAGGAAGTTTTTCGGCTTAATGCTGTGTATGTTTGGAAAGAGGTGGGATTTTTTTAACTGTAACAGCTTGCTACGAGACAAAAAAACAGGTTGAAGGAAGACTTGCTTTTAAATATGTCAATGGCAATAAAAGCATTCACATTTGTTCCAGTAAATTTAGCATCCAAAATGAAGCTTTAATACTACCTCAATTTTTTTTCATGCTGAATTCTCATGGTCTTCATTGCGAATGAGAAAAAAAAAAAAACACTTTGAGAAACTAACTTTCAATGTTCATGTGCTTTAATTTTTAACTGAAGCCTACTACTGCCTCCTCTCCTCTCCTCTCC
>NW_010256083.1:31284-37898 GCF_000690775.1 Eurypyga helias
CTCTCCACTCCTCTCCTCCCCTCTCCTCTCCTCTCCTCTCCTCCCCTCCCCTCTCTTCTCCTCTCCTCTCCCTCCTCCATATATTTTTACCACTCACTGAAATGGAATGCGAATGGCTTCTAACCATGCATTAAACGATGCCTCTAGGAGCTGCCATACCTGGTTTGCTCTCTTCCCTTATCATCTCCCCAGGGCAAGATGGGTATCTGCAATGTTTTGGTAGAGGTTTTTTTTAGAAATACATGCTGCTCTGTGTTGATAGTAGATTAGACAGATTGAAGAAGTACACTTGATACTCACAATGGATGACAACACGTTTCTGTAATTCCAAACGTCATCTCAGTTGTTTGCTCTATTTATTTCAACACTTGTTTTTCATGTTTTTTGTGGCTTTAACCTCCTTGCCCCTAACACAAGCTGCCTCCTACTTCTTTTCCAGAGTCCCGTATGAACTGCTTTTGTAATGATATATTAAAAAATCACTTGCCTGCATTCCTGTCCCAATCACAAGTCCCCCTTGCAATTGTGGGTGGCTTTCTTTGCTGAAAGTTACCTTTTAATATCATGATTCCTCTGACCTGGCTTATACTACCCGTATGCAAACAGTTGCATCAGCACAACCTAGAGGGACAGGGTGAGCAGCTGGGCTGGGGGATGAAGTGGGAAATTCTTCAGCTGCTTTCATTGCCAAAGCAAACACATTGTGTACCTACACCATCAGCACATGGTGACCAGGCTTTAAGAAAAAAAAGGGGGAAAAGGAACAAACAAAACCCCCGCGATTCAGGAGATGCGTCATACCCAGCAGAGCATGTGGTGGAGGGCAACTACCCTCAGTCTGGTCCTGCGGGGAGGTTTCTGCATGATGAGCCACTTGCATCAGCTTCTGTGACAGAAGAACATTTGCTGCACTGGGGGATGTGGCAAAGAGCGTGTTACCTGCACCCACTCATTCGGTGTGAGGTGACACCAAACCCTGTATTGTGTTGCTGCCTACAACCACTTGTAGGGTCAGGGTCCAGGCCCCTAATTCCCAGATCTGAAAGGAGGCAGAGGGAAAACTCTCACATTCTTGGTGAAGAGCAGGATGTCCAGTTTCTTGCCCCATGAGCTCTTTCTACAATCTCACACGTACATAGTCAGGAAAACAGCCTGGAAACACAGGCACAAGGGTGGACGTTGTGGAACTGTCTCAGCCAGACCAGGACAGCCGGTCCGTGTTCGCCGGTGCCGCTCTTCGCGGCGGACTGCTTGTTACACCAAATCTATTCGGATGAGCTGATGTAAGCACTTTAACAAGAGCGCAGTTTCACCCGTGCTTGGGGGCTGCAATGCTTTGACTTAAGCTTGTCTAACGGCACTGATGCAAAAACCATGTACAGGCGAGCCCTGAGATCCTCACATCCCAGTGACTTGTTTTTGACTCGCGGCCATGCCGAGAAAAGGCAAGGCTGTGCTTGTTTAGTCAGCAGATGAGAGTTGTCGTGCTAGAAATACCATTATGGCAAGATTAGCAGCGTGTGGAACTTGTAATAATTAGTTACTGTGCCAGCACGTAAATAAAAAGACAAATTGCTGACAGAAAGCTTTTATGCATTTGTTGTAAATAAAAGTAAAGATGATGGGTGTTTTCAAAACAAGGAGGAGGTATGGCACTTTGTGTTTGACCTACGACACATCCCTTGGGAGGAACATTTTTTTCCTCGAGAGGATTATGATAAGATTCCCATGGTGGGTCACTCAGGCAGTTTTATTAGCATTTAGCCAAACATCTGCAGGATATCAAACTTCAATGTATACAGATTAAATCAGCCCTGGAAAAAGTATCAGCACTCTCCTGCAAAGCATTAAGAAGGAGGCGTCTTTATGAGCTTGGCAAAAGAGCACGAAGCATTGAATAAATTCCTGTGATTTAGGGAAGGGACGTGTGTGTTATTTTTGTCTTTTTTTTTTTTTTTTTTTAAATTAAATCTGAAGAACAGCAAATGCTCTTGCTAAGCAGCACGAGGATGGACCCAGCCCCTGCCCAGGGCGGGTATTCAGCAGCCGGCAGGCACGGAGAGTGATTTGTCAGGATGCTGCTGTCCTACCTTGGTGCGGTGAGCATGAGCTACCCCGGGCAGTGGGAGCGAAGGACACAGCCCCGTCCCTCGTGGCTTGCGGCCGGCCCCAGAGCGCTGCCCCGGGGCACCAGCGCTGTCCCGCAGAGCATCTGCTCCCCTCTCCCGCTGACCAGCCTTATTCTAGCTCCCAGCCAAAGGACACCAGTGAGGCCGCATGCTCTCCTTCCTTGTTCCTGCATAAATATTTCCTAAACCAGTATCTTGAAAAGCATTTCAGCCTGAACCGCCCGATTCGGCAGGCATCCCGAGAGGTGTATGTACGCGAGGACACAGTGTAGGGGCAGGGAGCGGGATCAAAACACAGCTGCTAAGCAATGTATACTCCTCCTCATGGCAAAAGTATGGCACATAACAATGCTTCCACCAGGACCAGAAAATCGGCTGGCAGATGGGAACTTCGGTATCACGACAACATGCAACGCACGTGCGTGTGGCAGGTCTGCTTTGCATGGATAATCGCCTGTAGCCTGAAGACTGCCATCAGTGAGTCGGGCTTTCTGCAAACCTGCAGATGGGTTTCCAAAGGACACACCCCAGAAAGATTATCTGCCACGTCTCCCAGGATTTACAGAGGTTTTCTACACGGCCATAGCCTTTGAGGGTAGAGTCCCTGCGTTTCCAAAGGCACACAGGACTGGCTGTACACAACCACAAGCACAAATTGTATGTTCAGTTTTTCTGGCTGTTTTACAAGTAAACGGACTCCAGGATCACCTTCAACAAAACCCATTCGTTTGAAGAGTTTGAGAACCATGCGGTAAATGAGGCCGGTACCAATACTATGTCGTAAAGATGCTGTAATTTTTGTGAGTTTGCCATCATCCACTCTGGCTGTAAAGACTTAAATAAGAGGTAAGTTATTTGAGGGGAAAAAAAAACCGGGGAAGACAATGATAGCAAGGCAAGGTGGAGTTCAGCTCCACCATCAGCCCACTGTAAAACAGCCAGGATGCTGTGGGCTGGGGAATGTCCTGGAGAATGCCTGCCCGGTGAGAGCCCAGATCTGGAGCTAGGCCGAAAGAGGAAAGCACAGCCTGAAAGGTGCTGGCCTGCCAAAGCAACCAGGTGAAGGGGGCGTGTGTGTAAGGGGAATTGCCAACACCACCTAGTGTTGAGTACCTGGGAAAAACCCCCGTAATAAAGGGTGACTGGAACTCCAGATGACAGCACCCAAACCAGAAGTATCTTGCCAAAGCTTAACAGGAGAGACTAAAGTTAATGGGGAATTGTATGCGTGAGCTTCACCCCACTCATCCCCTGCCCTGCACTCCACGTGCCTCCTGATGAATAAACAGTGCTTTATTTCAATGAACCTCTGTTTGGGTCACGTTGGCCAGCAATCATCTCCCTTCCTTCCTCACATGTTTTTTCCCTACCAGAGCATTTTGCAGTGGTTTTGCCTACACAGATAAATGCTTCCTGAACCCTGTGTAAGTTTGGTGTTGCCTGCAGTGAAGTGGTTAAATTCCTGCTCGTCATCACTGTTTAAATGACTACGCCACCATAATCAAACAGGTAAAATGACTCACGCCAGCTTAGGTGGGTGAATTAAGAGAGCACCACAGTTCCCATGCGCAGACTAGACAGGCAGATGCATTTAAAATAAAAATAGATTGCAATGTGAGGTAAGGGGAGGGCACAGCAGAATAATAAACACAAGGAATATAAAGAAATGCAAGATTTATGATTCTCAAGAGATTCTCAAGGTTCTTCCTTGACAGAGTCAATGTAATCAAACCGCTCAGTGGCAGCACCATCTCTACTTGGGCCCGGCTCAGCTGCACCCAGAACAGGACCTTGGCATGCGCGTAGTGCAGCACGAATGAACAGAGAAAGTGTTTTGAACTTCTCCTCATTCCTGAGAACCGGTTTATCATCGGGACCCACCAATGTGCCAGCCTAACCACTCAAGCCCACATCTCTCACGTATTCCACTCACGCCTCATATGCCACCGGTGACTCAGGGCAGGTGGCAGAGACAATGCTGCTAATGTCATGTCCCACCAAAAATAACCTCAAAATACAGGGACCTGATGAATTCAGCTCTCCTGCAGGGTTTTGAACTCCCTATGCATCACGTATGACGGCAAAAACAACAACTCTAACCGAATTGCTGGAGTACAGGCACAGTGACATTTAAGAACCGCCAAACACATTAACAATTGCATTTGGAGACCAGCAATTTCCCTCCGTGCTCCACCCAAGAAACTGGAACAGCACTATTTGCCGTCATGATTATTCTTAGCTGAGTTGCCATGGAACAAAGCCTGGTTAATCCTAATGGACTGATTCAGGAACAATCTCTCTTTCTAATCTTATTGCCTAATTCTTTATCACTCCCATTAGTCCAGTATTTATCCAAGATGTAAGAGCAGCGAGATTCTCAAGGAGTTGTCATTTCACTGTGTTGAGTGGTAGTAGTACAGTCCTCTCACTAAGAATAATAAAGGATGGTTTTGTTTCTCTTTGAAGCAGGCAGAGCAAAGAATTTTTCCTTCCAGAAGCAGATTAAATCTCCATTGAATTTTCCTTGAATACACGGGATTCAGTACACATGAATTCATATGTTCCTTTGAGCCTTGGAAATGACAAACGTTCAGTTAGCGATACCTTCTCATTTGCCTGCCAGATGAGTGTTTTGGAGAAGGCATATATACTCAGACAGACGGGCTGTTAAGGTTTTGCTATCCTGGTGCCAGCTTCACAGCCACCTTGCTTCTATCACCTCAGCACTAGTCGGACCTCTTCTATTTACCGATAGCAGTACAAAACAGTAATCCCAAATACGTCACACAGACAGACAGGCTGTTAAGTTATGGGGTTTTGCTATCCTGGTGCCAGCTTCACAGCCACCTTGCTTCTATCACCTCAGCACTAGTCAGACCTCTTCTATTTACCGATAGCAGTACAAAACAGTAATCCCAAATACGTCACAACCCTCCTGGAAACCAGGCAGGAACTGGGATTGGTGCTAGCCCCTCCCAGGGAAAGCCGCAGCCCAGCAAGAGCCTGCGATAAATGGCCCCATGCTGCAAACAGCTTTATGGGGTAAAGCTCCCGCTACGTCCAGCCACTCTGTTCCTCCGGGAACGTACAAGCGCATTATTGCGAGGCTGTCAACATAGCTAACTCGTATGTTGTGACATAGGTCTTAAGAGAAAGGTGTGTGCACTTACAGGGGCGAGAGGTGAATTCTTCGCGGGGTTTTTAAGAACTGACATCTCAGGGATTAAATCACGGTCAGGTTGTGGAAAGGAGATAGTGGGAAAAAGAATGCCATTCGCGTTTGCAATTTGCCTCACACAGAAACACAAAGACCTCCTTGAATAAATCCCTGGAAAAAATCACGCAAGCTTCCTGCGCACAGAGCTAGGCTCGCAGTGACTACACTTCATTTCAAAGACGTAGCGCCGTAAGGTCACTGCAGACACCACCACTCTGCTGTCTGCTGGAGATTACGGGGAACATTTCATTCTGAAGTACCTCCTCACTGGAATAAATCTGCGAAAGACACTAAAACCAGCCCTGACAATAGAGGTATTCAAAGCAAACGAGCGTTTTGATGAAACAGACGGAAACTGTAATTAACTTTGGCATTTTCTCCCATAAACCACAGAGTTTTAACTCAATTAGCTGGCCTCTTTTTTTGTTAATTAAACAAACCCACTTGCATCTAATCAGCAAACAGTTTATATCCAAACAATAAAACAGCCAGTTTTAAGAAATCTGGATAGGATACAGCCCAGGCCAACAGCCGCCAAAGGCGCCAGTGCCCGCTCTCTTTGCCAGCAGTTCCGGCACAGGCAGCCCTGGCAGCAGCCTGGCCTGGGCGGCCGGTCTGCAGCACCCAGCTGCCCTCGCACCCCCAGAGCCCTACCCCATGGTGGGATCGTATCTTGATGTTTGTTTACATTAAGGGTAAAGAATGCACCCTGCAGCCGCTGCAAAACAATGTAAACTATGCTGTGCGAGCCGGCGGCGTCCGCTGTTTCATTTTCTGTGCTATTTATCAGCAGAACTGGCATCTTCACTTCAGCTATTTGGACATAAACGTGCCGACATAAACCAGAGTAGATAAATGATTCCAGTTCTGTTGTAAAGCCATCGGTATTTGAATCCTTCCGCGCGGCTTTAAAAGCACGGCGACGGCTAACGCCAGCGGTCCCGCCTAAGGTCATTTATCACACTTACTTTGTCAGTTTATCTTGCAGCAGATCATTTCTCAAAGTGCTTCCTAGGGATGTGACCGTCTTTGGTGACAGTTTTTAATACAATTAAAACATCCTGACAGCTTTACCTGGGTTTCTTTAGCGGGAAGTTAAATTTCAAAGGATTTATCACTGACAGGTTTGAAAGATCAAATTATGAAAGTCTTCTCAATTCTTCCTCCTGATGTTTTGTGCAACGCCCAAGTGCGGACATGCACTAGAGAAGGCTGAAAGTTAGGGAATTAAGGATTTCTGATGGTTTTTACTGTAAGCACAGCAGGAA
>NW_010256083.1:37929-50601 GCF_000690775.1 Eurypyga helias
TGTTTCAGATTCCCATGGCCAAGGCAGTACGTTTGTGCTTCCCCCTGCTTTGAACGAACTTATAACCACGCCAAGCTGGTCATTTGGCTTATCCAGCCTCATCACTGCCCGGGGTAATGAGTGCAGTGAGAAAAAATGTTGGAAATGGCCCAGACCACTGCGAGTCAATGTGAAGTAATGAAGGACAGAAGTTTCAGGGCTTGTTTGCATTTTAAATCCATCAACAGCTTTTGCCTCAGTAAGTCCGGTAGTGCACGGCCTCACTCGGGCAAAATTCCTGAGAATTTCAAGGGGAATTTTGACGGCAGACGTGCAGGCTGCATCTGAAGGCAGTGTCTCCGAGCACAGTCGCTGCCTTGCTGCCCATCATTAGCCAAGCAAGTGCTGTCCGTGCTGGAAGTGGGAACATCCTAAACCAGGGTCAGCCAGGCCGGCAGTGCCGCCACCGCGCGGGCAGATTTCCTACGGCAGTGCCACCCACGCCTGCATTCGTATTTTCAGATTTCCTGCTTGGAGGCTGCCCCGTCTCTACTAACGCTTGGGGAAGCTTAACCTGGGTCTAAATCTGGCTTTTCACGTGCATCTTTTCCACCCCGCTGGTTCCCTGCGGTGCCTTTCTGTGTGACCGTGGATCACTCACCACCCTCCCCTGTGTGCGCTTTGGGCAAGATGTGCCGAGGTCTTTCGCGAAAGCAGCGGGGGCCGGCTGCGAGTATCATCCGAGCAGGATTTGTGGGGAGTGCGCGTGGCCACGCTTCACCCCCTCAGCTTCAACAGGTCTGAGATTTTAAACCCTCTCGTCAGTGAGAGGCTGCATCTCTGTGGGGTGCACCAGCCGCTGTGGATTGTCCCTAAATCCTCTTTGCACTTACAGAGCTTATCCCCAGCACGGGTGCCCGGCACGGCAGGCGTCAGCGTGTTTGGGGTACAGCCGGGCTCTGTGATCCAGGCTCCCCCTGCAATTCCCCCAGCATGTTTTCTTCTCAAGAGAAGGGTAGTAGTGACCTAGGGAAGAAAAGAGTGAATATTTTTCTGAGAATGGATAAATATTTTAAACGTCCTGGCCAATAACGCGCATGCTATGGGAATGGGATAACTGCACAGCGGGGAGGGACACATCAAAGAAAATAAGTCAGGGCTTTAAAACGGAGGAGTCTGGATACAGTGGTGAGGAAACCAGTCCTAGAAGGGCTAAAACTAATTCACCATAAAGAAGCTAAAAGCTCAGAACCATTTCTGAACCTATCGTTGATGTATTTTTATGCCGTATGTGTATTTAACATGTTCAAAACGATGCCTTAAAGCCGATCCACTCATAAATTGCTCTGCAGCTCCCTCTAATGGATAACTTTACCAAAACCGGGTTCAAGGGAGCAATAACGAGCTAAAACTGCCCTCGGTGTAACAAAGTATCAAGATCTTTGTGGCCGAACAGTTGCCATGTGTGCAAACCCAAAGCACTGTTATCACTCCCCCTCCATCCGTTGTTTTATTTTTATCTCGGCAGATATTACAGCTCTTCTTAAAAGAGCTTAAAGGAATAGTGAGCCAAGTCGAGAGACAAAGGGACCCGTGGCCCCGGTGCAGGGGGAAGAAAGTGCAGAAGCCAGGCAACCTGCAGGCAGCAGCCACCCTGCATCCTTCATCCCGCATCCCGCAGGAGGCTGCACGGTCCGATCACGGGCTGCGCGCAGGCACACAAGCCCCAGGAGGGGCACACCACCATCCAGAGAGCCTAAAACATGCTTTATAATCCTTTTGTCAGGGTAAGAGCAAAGCATGAGCTCTAGCAAGGTTGGCAGCCTGGGAGGTGGCTGGCCCCTCCCCGCCAGGTTTCCCTGCACAGTCACTCTCGCAGCCGGCGTGAGGATGCTGATGAACTCAGCTCCCAGCCAAATTTCTCTGCAGCTACAGCAGAGGCACTGTCTGTACAAAAATAAGCAAGTGTGTTGCTGAACCCTGAGCAAATTAGAAGAATCTTATAATAAGGGGACAAAAAAGAATGACATGATAGAGTAATACATAAACAGGAGAGTACAGGATCATTTAGAATGGGATTGCATCCGCACTGAATTAAACAATTAATGATAAAAATCTGTACATCACAATTCAAAGAGGAGACAGAATTACTCATATATAGATTAAAATGTACACCAAAGCTCGTAACAAGAGAGCGGATTTTCATGCTCATATTCTCTAACACTTTGGACTCCCAGAGAGTAGCAGCTAACACCACAGGGATCAGCACAACCAAAATGGGGTAAAGTCTATTCAGTTTCCAGTTCTGAAAATTGTTTTAGCTCTGAGAAACTCAGGAAATCAGAGACGAGAGACGGCTGTAACAAATCAATCTCTTAGCTCTGAGCAAGCAATACCAGGAAAACCCACATCTTATTTGAGCGCACGCAATTGTTTCTATCCAATGTGTATTTATCTCACACGTGTACCAAGAACGGTTTGTTCATTTAAGGGTTTAGTTGTGTCAACCCCAACCTGCAGATAGCCACAAGCATTTTTATTTTGTTTTTGGGAGAAGGTAATATTCCATATTGTCAATTATTTATTATGTCGACTTTGAAACCAAGATGCTGTTTTAGAAGCAGAGGACAAGTAATAATGAAGAGGGCTGAGTACAGAGCAGAACAGCATCTGAGAACAAGAGAAAAACACTATTTCATAGTTCTGATGTTGGGTTTAATCCTCACAGAAATAACAAATTCATGCAGCACAACATTTGAACTTTAAGGAATAGCACTTAAAGAGAAGCTGTGGATGCCCCATCCCTGGAATTGTTCAAGGCCAGGCTGGATGAGGCTTTGAGCAACCTGGTCTAGTGGAAGGTGTCCCTGCCCATGGCAGGGGGGTTGGAACTAGATGGTCTTTAAGGGCCCTTCCAACCCAAACCATCCCCATCCTGTGATTCTATGATAAACCCAGGCACTTGAAAATCATTCTGGTTTAAAAAAAAAATTATGGTAAAGACTTTTTTACAGACCAGCTTCTGGTTTAGAAATCACACAGGTTAACAGACGAAGAAAAATAAGTTAGGGAACGGTGCACAGACAAAGGAGCTGGGGAGCCGAGAGCAGTAACCCCTTAAGCCAAAGGCCCAGCAGAGTCATGACATTATCCTTTTAGCGCACGTACGGTCTTCGTGTCAAACTGCCTGTCCCACGTGCGAGGCCGCGGTACCAGTGTGTTACTGACATGCTGAGGCCTCAGCTGCAGGGCTGATTTCCTCCAAACTCTTCATTCGCCCATTATTGGCTTCCCTGCCCGCTGTGACACAACAGCGCAGGGTGTCATTGGGCCAACTCGGACCTCCAGTGACTACCCTGCCGAGCCTTTATAATGTCACGTACCGGGTAACTCTGCAGGAGGAGGGAGAACTGAAGGAGCCCAAAGATTTCTTCTATGTATTTTGTTAATCTTCCAAAAGCTTCTCCTCAGAGTCAGAGTAAGTATTAATGATTACAGAATGCCAGTGACAAGTGAAGTATTCGTCTTCAACACCTGTTTTCATCATTTTTATCAGAACTATAAACATCAAATATTTACCAGGACCAGGGAAATCCTGGACCATCCTTCTGAACTTTCTTGATGACAGGCCAACTCCACCACGCATGGGAAAACCAGCAAGTTTCCAGCAGAATCGTCAAGCTGGTCTGTGTCACCACAAGGCTGAACAACGGCGAAGTGGACAGAGAAGAAATGGTGAGAACACGCTGCCAGGGGAAGAGAGAGGCCAGGACTATCCAGAGAACGGCTGCAGTTACAGTGCCCTGAGCTGACCATGAAATTACATGGTCATTTCTTTATGAAGTGCAGGTGGCAACATTTCTTAGGGTGAGAGGGAGGAGGAAAAAAAAAAAAGATAAAAAGAAAGAAAGAAAGGAAGAAAAAGAGAAAAGAAAGAGGAGAGAGAGCAGAGAAAAAAAATAAAAGAAAAAACTTTAAAAATTAAAAATAAAATAGGCCTAATATTTTGATGGTACACCTCAGAAGAAATACAGGGTCAAATATGTTAGACAACAAAAATAAGCAAAAATCACTTTGATTTGGCTTCTACTACATGAACTAAAATTTAGTACTTTCTTTAGAGGCTCTTTCTCAGAACAGGGGATTGTGAAGTATACACAATTCTTATTTCAAAACATTACTACTGAATCCTAAATGGTCTTCAGGTTCTGATAAGCAACGTTTTTTCCACAATTAATTTTCTTATTGTCATACCTTAAACCCCAGCCAGCAATCAAGAACCACACAGCTGCTTGTTCACCTCCACCCTCCCCTAGTGGAGGAGGAGAATCAGAGGAAAAGACAAGGAAACTCATGAGTTGAGACAAGAACAATTTAATAAATGAATATAAATGAATAAAATGATACTAATAATTCTAACAATACCAATAATACATAATGAGAATAATACTACAACTACTACTAATATGTAATTAAAATAATGGAAAAGAAAACAAACTATACAACTGCTCACCACCTGCTTAGCTTACCGATACCAGGTCCCGAGTAGCAAGAGCTGAGCAAGAGAGCCCAAGAGCCAGAGCCTGAGAGAGAAATTGTGCCAGAGCCAAAGCAAGCCCCAACAAGTCAGAGAGTGACTGAGAGAGAGTGAAAGAGAGCCAACATGACCCCCAGCCCACCCCCCAACTTACATACTGAGCATGATGTTTTATGGAATGAAATATCCCTTTGGTCAGTTTGGGTCAGCTGTCCTGGCTGTGTCCCCTCCCAGCCTCTTGTAGAGAAGAACCTGGGAGCACAGGTGCAGTATGAGAAACTGGAAAAGTCCGTGGCTTAATGTAAACATTTCTTGGCAACAACTAAAGCATGGCTGTTATCAATACTCAGCACAAATCCAAAACACAGCCTCATACTAGCTACTGTGAAGAAAATGAACTCTATACCAAGCCAAACCAGCACAGTCATTAATACAAGTATAACCAGTACCGTTAACGTTACATAAATGATCACATTCTAGTGGTTACATTCCACATGATTTCTTTGATCTAGAGCTTAAGCAACATAAACCTAGACAGACATTTAGATGTATGATGAAAGAAGATAAAAGATTTATTATTGAAAGTAGTAATTCTTCTCTTCCCAAATATCAAACAAAATGAAGTTGCAATCTGTGACAGAAATGGCCTTTGCTGAAAAACACCCAAGATATCTACAGAAAGCAACTTTTAATTTGACTGAATGCTTGTGAAAATCATAGAATCATGGAATGTTTTGGGTTGGAAAGGCCCTTAAAGACCATCCAGTTCCAACCCCCCTGCCATGGGCAGAAAACCCCTTCCACTAGACCAGGTTGCTCAAAGCCTCATCCAGCCTGGCCTTGAACACTTCCAGGGATGGGGCATCCACAGCTTCTCTGGGCAACCTGTTCCAGTGCCTCACCACCCTCCCTGGGAAGAATTTCTTCCTGATATCCAATCTAAACCTCCCCGCTTTCAATTTAATCCCGTTACCCCTTGTTCTGTCACTACAGGCCCTTGTAAAAAGTCCCCCCCAGCTTCCTTGTAGCCCCTTCAGGTACTGGAAGGCTGCAATAAGGTCTTCCTGGAGCCTTCTCTTCTCCAGGCTGAACAAGCCCTTCAAAATGCACTTCGAAAACAGGACTGGACATTCTGTACAATTATGAACCCTTTTTTGCAATAAAAAGATGAAGATAAGCTTCTATCACGCATATGGCCACAGCTAATTTAGCTGAAATACTACATCCTTCTGTAACAACATGCTCCGGTGTTTCTTTACTCTCACTTTTCATTTCGTACTTTCCCTCCAGTGTTCCGCATGGCAAGGACCTGAAACTGTATCCTTCCAAGCATACACCGAGGGATTCCTCTCCAAAGATGGGGACTGTATAAAAGGAACTGTCATTTTCACCTAAAAGGTCATATAGAAGCATTTTGTCAATTATATGTGTAATCTATTAAAGTAGCATTCTTAAAATGCAGAGAATCTTGAAGTTGGTTATTATGAGAGTTATACCCAAGTAATACACTGGGGATACACCGAAAAGTCGGGAAATTATTTTACTATGCTGACTTTCATTAATATGTATCATTTGTCATGACAAAAAATAATGTTTTCTAATACTTGGGAAGCAGAGAAAACTAATCTTCACAGACTTCTGTGCTGTCCTGAGTAAATTACTTCTACGGGGTTTTAGTTAACTTCACTCTTTCTACACTGAGCTACAGCCACAGGACATGCAAAGTAATAAGCCACAGAATGTACTCAAGTTATTTATATACACATGGGAGGCAGTTAGATCCTCCTCAAGTCCTTGAAGTTTTACAAAATAACACTGACAAATTAGATATTTTTAAGCTGTGTATTTTATATCTCATTTGTGAGTGTTAATTATACATAGGATGCTTCTTTGTGATCTTCAGATAACTGATCAACATCCATGTGGCAACCCTGGCTGGGGAATGCTATTAGTTAAAAAGCAGATTTTTTTACCTCTCTTTTGTCCAAGAAATCCCTTAGAAACTGGGGTTTGTTGTTGTTGTTTTGGTTTTGTGGCTGTGTTTTGGGTTTGTTTTTTTTTTAATACACGTTAAACCTACAGGAAAGAAAATGCCAAGTATTACACATGAAAGGTTCATATATATTCCATATTTTAAAAGTATATGATCACACTTTTGAAGTCTATTATAAAGCATACATAGAAAGGTTGGAATTCAGGTGGAACCTTACAACTTCATCTATTTGCTTTTCAGTTTCATATTCACTTTCCTAAATTTTGCCTTCTCAAAGCTGTAAATTGATTTATCTAGCCCCGATACTTTATTGAGCAAACTTTCTCATTCCCCATGGAAAATAAGCAACAAAATACGTTCTTATGCGCTTATACTTCAGAAATGCAAGTATTTGACCGAAGTGTAATTAAATGAAAGTGTCTCCAGAAAAGGTCATAACAACAGCACGGTAGGGAACAGTTCAACTTCTTCCTCTCTCTCCTTCTTTTAAAAATACATATATATGGTCATAGCAATGGTCGTGGTGACCTCAGTGGACTCATCTTGTAAGAGACGAGTGAGCTGTTCTACATCACTAAACAGACATGACAGAAAAAAAAACCTCCAAAGTACAAAACTAAGGATCTATAGGCAAACCTTCAATAATTGTATTTCCTACAAGATTTTCTGCTTCTAAAATTTCATGAGATTAAGCAAGCAACATATTAATATACCAAGAGAAGGAATTTGAATGATACACAACCTGCAATATCCAATCCCAAGATCACTCATAGCTGTACCCATCACCCACGGACCACGGCACTCCCCGGACAGACTGCGTTTGGAACCGCCCTACCACATCTCTCAGCCGAGGAGAAAGGAAAAAAAAAAGGAGGGGAAAGGAAAAACGCTTTCAAACAAATTCTTTCACTGGTAAATCTTGAAGTGCTTCCCTTGCATTTCTTTCCTATGTCAAAAAAGAATGATCACTGTCCTCAAAAGTGTTCATCCTTCTCCTCACATAACAGGTCATCCGAAAGGGAAACAAGAAACCCCCAGTCTGGTGTATTGTGCTCCTCAGAGAAAGGAGTTAAATCATCAGTTCAGATTCCAGCAGATCCTCCTACACATCGTAAGGATCTCAAACTAGCCCTGCGTAAGGGAACGGTGAAATACTACTTACGTCCTGACAAAAAACATACGCACCAGAGATGTCCAACTCCCATGGGGCTTTGACAAAAATTCCACGTTGAAAGAAATTGGAAAGGTCCATCATGTCCGGATTTAAAAGAGATTGAATGCCCTTACATCAAGGGGACTTGCTAACTTCATCTCCAAGAGTCATAAAGCACATTCTGACAGCTGTAAATCAAGAGGAAAGAACCAAGAGATCAGTTCGGAAAAAAATTATACCGAGAGGACCGGCATCAAACCTTAATGACGGATTCCCAGAAATCGAAGAGCTGGTACACAGCAGTGGGAAACGAGCACTGGTCAGCAGTGAGACACTGAACTGTGAGGGTGACTCCACTTCCAACTCCAACAGATCTTGCCTTGATTTCTGCCTTTTATTCAAATAGCCTAAGTGTGGAGGGGTGACCCTGGCTGGAGGCCCTGTGCCCACCAAAACTGCTCCGTCACTGCCCTCCTCAGCCGGGCAGGGGAGAGAGAAGGTAAGGGAAGGCTCCTGGGCCGAGACAAGGACAGGGAGAGATCACTCATCAGTTACGTCATGGGCAAAAGAGACTCAAATTGGGGAAAAACATTAATGTAATTTATCATCAATCGAAATCAGAGTAAAAAGAGAACTAAAACCACACTGCAAAACACCTTCCCCCCACCCCACCCCTTCTACCTGGGCTCAAATTCACTCCCGATTTCTCCACCTCCTCTCCCCTCAAGTGGTGCAGGGGGTACTGGTCAGTTCGTCACACGCTGTCTCTGCTGCTCAAGGGGAGGACTCCTCACATTTTTCCTGCTCCAGCGTGGGGTTCCTCTCATGGGAGAAAGTCTTCCATGAACCTCTCTGTGTCCTTCCCACAGGCTGCAGTTCTTCACAAACAGCTCCAGCGTGGGTCCCTCCCATGGGGTGCAGTCCTTCAGGAGCAGCCTGCTCCAGCGTGGGCTTTCCACGGAGTCACAGCCTTCTTCCGGCATCCCCCTGCTCCGGCGTGGGGCCCTCCCCGGGCTGCAGGTGGGTCTCTGCCCCCCCGTGACCCTCCACCGCTGCAGGGCACAGCCTGCCCTCACCATGATCTGTACCATGGGCTGCCGGGGAATCTCCGCTCTGGAGCCTGGAGCACCTCCTCCCTGACCTTGGTTAGCACAGACATCATGACCGGCCTGGCCTTGGCCAGCAGCAGATCCATCTTGGAGCTGGCTGGTATTGGCTCTGTCAGATATGGGGAAAGCTTCTGGCAACTTCTCACAGAAACCACCCCTGTAGCCCCCCGCTACCAAAACCAGGCCACACAGACCCAATACTGCAAGGCATCTTTTTAACCAAATGACGCAGCAAGAGTGATGAAGTGATAGCAGAGGAGGAAAGCAGCTTTTATATGAAGTAAGACTACACCAGCACAGCCCTAGTAGTCAAGTGCCCTCCTTTAGATTCATCTGTAGTCACTCCTAGGAGAAAAAAAAAAGTATTGTAGAATTGTAGTCTGGAGCCCATGAAAGGAAACAAAGGGCACAGGACTTTGGGTTTCGTCCTATGTGAGAGGAGCCCGCAAGAATCTTAGGCAGCAGTGAGAAGTCACCCAAGCGTAGAGCTTTAAATGCCTTTTCCCTTCCTTCCAGAAATCCTCATGAAACACAAAAGGTATCAGACACAGGCTTCAGTGAAATCATCCTGAAGCTCTTAGGGAGGAGGTTACACCTGGAGATTTTTATTACTGTTCATTTAACACTATCACCTTCGTATTCTAAGACAACATTTACAGCAGCTTAAGTCCAGGCATAATTTAGCCTGAGGAGAATGAAACTTCCCTTGTGCTACCCACACTTAAAATCTATATTGCAGCTGAATTGTAACGTACTTATGGTTTTTGAACAGTTAATATGCAAAACAACACAAAAGCAAGCATGCTAAATAACTGCACAGATCCCGCTCCAAGTTTTTCCCTCATTTACACCTGATGATTTTTTTCTGAAGCAGACAGGAAATTTAGACTAACCTTGCTTTCGTAGGCTGATGACCCAGAAGCTGAAGTATTCAGAGCAGAACTCCAGGATAACTTTGCATCTCCTGTTGCCAAAGACACTTGGAAAGACAGTAGGATCAACATGAAAGGTTTTGCTCTTCATTTGGAGAAGAAAAAAAAATGGCCGATGCCAGGTTGGGTTTCTTTTTATTGTTAAAAGATTAAAGCATAGCATTTCACCAAATACAGGAAATTTAGGGGGTTTCTGACATTACAAACATCTGAGTCATCAGGAGAAAGTGTTGAGCTATACACAGTCTGACGTTAATCCATCAATTTCATGTATATTAGTACATGCTTAAAACATGGCCAAAATACAGAATCACAAAGTACCTTGATGCGTTTACATCTGAGACAAAGAAGTCGGAGAATTGAGTGCAATACATTTCCAACAAATGACTATACACTCAATTACAACCCCAGGGCACGACGATCCCAGAGGGATCGGTAGCTCCTCATGCCTGGCTCATTCACATTCCATTTGGTAAGAATTTTGAGATTTTCATAAAAACATTTTGAAAAATATGACATTTAACAGATGTGAAAAAACAAGTTCAGTCTTCACAGGAATATATGGATCGCTTCCCACTCCAGTCCTTAATGGCCCGTACGTTTTACAAAGCTTTACAAAACTAATTTGTATCCATTTTGGTTTCAAAAACATAGTACATCTGAAAAATAAAATATGACTCTACTGATGGGTAATACAAGGACATGAGCACGTCTTTAAAATGACTTTTGAAAGTAAATCATTTCAGTAATACAACTATAAGACAAGTTAAACAGAGTACAATAAAACATGCATCGTCTGACTTGCCAGATCAGCTAAACTACTCGGTTAACATACAGCAACACTGTTGAACACTTCCGTAAGTTCACCTTTCCTAGCACATGGGAAACACCGGATCAAATTTGTTCTTCAAGTGGTTCAAGGCTGTCCAAGTGTTTTTTAGGCGTATCATCGCTGTGACGGCTTTGGCAATGGGTTAAGTGTTTCTTAAAGCCTCGGGGGAAATTCGATTCAAAATTACAACGGGGACACTTCAACAGACTTTGACCGTGAGCAGCAACGTGGTTTTTGAGAAGAGACTCCAGGAGAAAAGCTTTGCCACATATTTTACACTTGTACGGGCTTTGAACGTTATGCTTGTTAACCAGGTGGTGCAAGACGGCGCCTTTTTTCATTGCACGACAGCAACAAATTTTGCAGTAATACTTCCCCTTGCCACGCTTCATGTATTTTGCGATCTCCTCCTCGGAGATGAAAGCCTCTTTCTCCTCGGTAAACTGCAGCACACACTGTGGCTGCATGGGAGTAGCTGCATCTGTTTTGCCCTCCTTGCCGTAATCGGATGACTCCATATCGTACTGCTCTTGGTCACTGTTGGATTCTTGCTCCTTAATCTCCATCGAGTCCATCTCTGTTTTTCCACACTCGCTGCTATTGAGTTCAGAATCTGAGTTCTCCTGGTTTTCTTTCCTGGGCTTCTTTTTGGGGCATGAATATAGCACGTCTTCTGGTAATTCTTTGGCTAATATTGATTGTTCATCCTGTGAGAATAAATCATCCAGTGGTTTCTGATCATCTAAACCGGGAGAAAGAAAGTCACTCTCACCAGACTCACTGGGCGTCTGGGGCTCAGAGGAAAAACCCGGGGCAGACTTGTGAGGCTCGGAAAACAGGACGTTCTTCTGGATTTCAGAAGGTACAGTAGTTTCAGCGTGTCTCTGGACATCAGAGGATAAAGCAGCAGCAGGTTTCTGCATCTCCGAAAACACAGCATGCTTGTGAACATCGGGGGAAACAGCAGATTTCTGGGAGTCAGTAAAAACAGCTTGTTTGGGGGTCTCGGGAGAAACACAAGGAGTAGGTTTCTGGGACTCGGTGAAGAGACCATGTTTCTGAATTTCAGGAGAGGCAGTTTTCTGAGACTCTGGAAAGGAAGTCGGCTCCTGAACTTCAGAGGAGACGGGAACAAGTTTCTGAGCTTCAGAAAATAGGCCGTGCTTCTGGAGGTCAGAAGAAACAAGAGCTGATTTCTGGGCTTCAGAACACAGGGCGTGTTTCTGGCCTTCAGGAGAAACAGCAGAAGTAGACACCTGATTCAGGGGCTCAGAAAAGACAGCACGCTTCTGGACATCAGTAGAAACAGCAGGATTAGATTTACGAGACTCTGGGAACAGAGCTCTTTTCCGAGGTTCGGGGAAATGAGCCCGTTTCTGAACCTCAGACGAAGCAGCAGAGGTGGATTTCTGGGTTTCAGAAAAATACAGAGATTTCCGGGGCTCGGAGAGTTTCCAAGATTCGGGAGACACCGAAGCGCCAGGCTTACGGACTTCAGTAAAGAAAGGCTTCCAGGAGTCAGAGGAAATGGCGTGACTGGACTTCCGAAGCTCAGGGGAAACAGGGGGAGAATGCTTCCACGTGTCAGGGGACAGAACAGGTTTCCAGCCTTCAGGGTAAACAGATGAGATGGGTTTCCACGGCTCAGAAGAAACAAGAGTAGACTTCTGGGATTCGGAAAAGGACGTAGATTTCCAAGAGTCAGAAACAAGCCTCCTGGGTTCTGGCGACCCAATGGGGCCAGGCCTTCGGGACTCAGGGGCAGACCTACGGGATTCTACGGACACCGACATGGCAGGCTTTGGAGCCCAGGGAGAAACCGTGGAAGACTTCTGCACCTCGTGAGGTGTAGATCTCCAGGGCTCAGGGGAAACGGTCGGACCAGGTCTCCATGACTCTGGCGAAACTGCAGGAGCAGGCCTCCGGGTTTCCGGAGAGGAAGCAGAAGCAGGCCGACGCATTTGAGAAGGATGCCTCCGGGGCTCAGGAGAGCCAGCCGGGGCATACCTGCGCGGTTCGGGGGATACTGCTGGAGTAGGTTTCTTTGGCTCTGGCGACACAGCCGGGGAGTATCTGCGGGGCTCTGGAGACACAGCGGGAGAATGACGACAGGGCTCTGGCGATACAGCGGGGGAAT
>NW_010256083.1:50651-55213 GCF_000690775.1 Eurypyga helias
GAATGCCGACGTGCCTCTGGAGACACGGCCGGGGCTGGCTTCTGTGGGTCGGGGGACACAGCAGGAGATGACTTCTGTGGGGTAGGTGACACAGCGGGGGACGGCTTCTCTGAGTCTGGGGATACAGCTGAGGCTAACTTCTCTGGATCTGGAGACGTGGCCTGGGCTGACTTTTCTGGATCTGGGGACACGGCCTGGGCTGATGTCTCTGGCTCTGAGGAAGTCGCCGGAGCTGGCTTCTGGGGCTCTGGAGACGCTGATGATTTCTGAAGCTTGGGGGAAACAACAGGTTCGGATTTGGGGAGTTCAGGAGAAAGGGCAGGTTTGCGTGACTCAGGCGAAAGGGTAGGTTTCTGTGGCTCCACTGTGATACTTTTTTTGGAGGCATCTGAATCTCCTTCTACCTGTTCTTTCCGCTCCTCATTCCACTTCTCAGGTGCTGCATGTTGTGCTGTGATGTGATAATATACGTTGCAATACATCTTGCTGGTAAAGAAACATTTGTGGCAGTGAAACAGTTTTGCACTTTTTTGATAAAATATAAGTTTACCCAAACCAGCGGCATCCATTTCATCACAATACTCCGGGTGTATGGTGCCCATATGAATCTGTATGTTTTCATAGTCCGTTCCTCTGAAGCTGCAGTGATCGCACTCTAAGCGCTCTGTGGTTTTACGTAGTATCTGCAACATGTCCATTTTCCCGTGGTCAGTAACAGTTTTCACAGCACTGCACCTTTGAAAGAGCACGCTTCAGTTCCTGCAATAAAGGAAAAAAATCTGCACTGTTAGCTGTCCATGCCAATTTCAACTCTGTCATTCCTAAAAAACCACGTGTGCTTTTTTCCCCCTCCACTTTAAAAAGCTGATCTTCTGCATACATACTAACTACTTCATGAAGAAATCCAAATATGGATCTCTCCAAGTTCCGCAAATCATTTTACATCATAACTTGAAAAACAAAGCTAGTATTTAACGGAAGACCTTCCTAGCTGTGTAAAAAAATCTGCAAGCAAGTGGTAAAAACAGAACCCAGGTGACGAAGAGCTAAGTTAAGGCTTCATTTGATAAATCTGACTTGCTTTCTCAGTTGTCTTTGTTTTCACAGCTTTGAAGTGGTTTTATTTACATTATACACGTAAACAGAAAATAAAAAGTACTTTGAAACAGAGCCACTTCATTTCAAAACTGCACCTTCATCATAAAATTCCCAAACAAATTAGCTGGTTTTGAGAAAGACCAAAAAAAAAAAAAAAAAAAATCAAGAAGAACGCAGCAGCCTAAAGCCTAGGCTCTGGTTTCATCTGTTAAACATTGTTTTCCTTTCACTAATTACATGAAAAACAAAAGCTGCTGCTCATAAAGACTTTATCCATTATGAAAAGAAGTTTTTCCATTCCATTATTTCATCCACTCCCCTAATAACAACAAAAATACTGCCTAAAAAACCCAGCAGTGAACTTTTTTTTTCCCCCAGTTGGTGTACTTGACAGCCCCCTGTATTCAAAACATTGTTTGCCTCACACCAAAAATGGAAAATTCTCAAAATTACTGTTTCTGTAAGATCTTAAAAAAAACCCAAATAAACAAATAAAACTAAGCACAACACAGAAATGCAGCATCTGAAATGCAAGTAATTTTTAATGATTTGGCTAGATTCCACTTTTTTCAACAGAATCTACCCAGATTATCTACTACCAATAAGCAGAAAACCAATTCTAACCATATTCTATAAGTCATGCTGACTTAAATGCGGGAGGTATCTCTGGTGGAAAGGAATATTTGGACAGTTATATGAAACGCACAGGCTTTTTCCTTGTAGGTTCAAATTAATGCCACATGATTATCATGCTAAGCTACCAACCTAATTTTGGGGGACTTGTAAGACACTCTGTTTCAAAACACAAAGTTTCTGTGCCATTTTAACATTCATTTTCTTGTCTAAATATGTATTAGACTAACAACTAACCTAAAAATATGCATCCAAAGCAAGTTTTCTTAATTTATTCCTAAATCATTTTTACCCTGGTTTGTTATGGAAATGAGGCTTACACAAACACACTGCCCTACCGTCAATGCCAATCAACTTGGACAAAGCAATCAGGCCGATTTTAAATTTCTGCAAGTTTAATGAAAACCAGGAACGGAGCAGAGAACAAAACAAATGCCTCTGCTAAGGCTGAGGCCGAGTAGTTCACTGAACAGTTACCGGCTCCCTTTAGCCTGTAATCAGTACCTCAACGGTCAGTACGCCACAGTCTTCAAACCTGCAGACCAAGCGGCGTCTGGTTCAGCTTGTGATTGGGGAAAACGAAAAGGAATTAAAAATACTACAGCAGTGAGCTGCTTGGGAGCTGGGGCAGGGACAGAATGAAATTAGTGGTGCTGCTAAAGGATGATGTGGATAAAGAAAGGAAACAAAAAAACCAAAAACAAACAGGAAAGAGGAATTGGCTGAGGAACAGAGGGCACAAATGCCTAAGAAATAAAGGTTCTCTAGCTCAGCTGCTCACGGAACAACTTCCGTGCACGCACCACGCATA
This sequence comes from Eurypyga helias, assembly GCF_000690775.1. Classification (NCBI taxonomy): domain Eukaryota; kingdom Metazoa; phylum Chordata; class Aves; order Eurypygiformes; family Eurypygidae; genus Eurypyga; species Eurypyga helias. The sequence continues at coordinate 53,194 of NW_010256083.1, forward strand.
TCCACACAAAGTCACAGGAACAGGTAGATTTGGTTTTCAAGCGGGAAGCACAGCAGGACCACAGAGCTTGAGGAGGGATCCTCCTTTACATCTACGAGACAAAGGAATGGCATCCCACCACAGGCTACCAACACGAGAGAAGTAATCGCACTGCTCTATAAGTACTGAAGTGGAAGGTCCTTTTGGGTATAAACTGCAGCTTCCCAGCACTATTAGCAGCCATGCAAAAGACACCCCAAAATGTAGGCCACACCGCATTCGGTGTTGACCACAAAACACTTGCCAACATCTTCTAACAAGCTTTATGCTCCTGTCAAAGATCAAGACAAAAGAGAAAGACAACAACAGTGCCCAGTGGTCTGCATCTCTGCAACACCAATCAACCTGCCCACTGCAAAACCCCAAAGCAAGCTGTGTCTTAACACTCCAAAAGACCTAAAAGTCTTCAGGAATTAGGGTTTATTCCTTAGTTGGGGGATTTGGGGCGACAGGAGGAAAGGAAGATTTCAATTTGAAAGCCAAAAATTCTGAATTTATCATACAAGCTACAGAAAAGCTTTTTTTTTTTTTTAATCAAATCACAGCAGGACATCATTAGGACAATAAGGACATACTGCACAAATCACTTTTTCAGAACTGAAAGGGGATTTTTCACTTCCAAAACTGGTGGTAATTCTGAATTGTCCATTTTATTTTCTCCAGAAAAACAAAAAAGGCTTTCCCAAACCGAATTTATCATAACTTGCAACAAAGTTTAGCAGACAATCTCTTCTACCCTCTTCATAATTTCCCTCCTCTTTACACATCACTGAACTGCTGCCCTTTCTGGAGTTCTGTTACTCACCTCCTCTCAACTGCACCTCACCCCTCCTCCCATCCTCTCTTTTATTCAACTCCTATCTTACTTTACAATGCAAATTTCTATTTTCTTTCCAAATGCAACAGTGAGAAAAGGTCCCTGGCTCCCTTCCACAAATTGTTCAAGTTGCTGCTAAGTTCCTCTGACCAGGAGGTTATGCTGGAACTGGAGATGTTACAGATGTTACATTCCTCATTTTCACCTCCAGACTTAAAGGTTGACATTTAAGCCTTTGGCACAAGAAGCAACATTAAAGAGTTGGTGATACTTTCCCTCACACTGCCATCACTCACCATGATTAATTTTGTAACTTCAGTCCACTGTAGCTGGCAGTCACTGAAGAAACTGCCTCTTCTGCTCAAATCTCTACTTAACTGAGGCATCCTACTGAGCAAGGCAACTCTTGGGTACCACAGCACCTCAGGCCATGTCACCAGGGAATAGTAAACGTAGTTTCAGGACAGTGACTGCGAGACCAGTGACAAACTTGACAGCATGAGTTACCAGTGCCTCAGCCCCGTGCAGTCTGCATTTCTTGAAACACTTCCGAAGGAGTAAACTCCGAACTGCTGCTGGTTCACTTCTCACATACCTGAATAGCCAGCCTACATGACTTTCCTGCCAATCCCTCCTGATCCCTTCTCACTTTGAGCCCAAATGCCACTGTCCCTACATAGCTCTGATTACTGCCCTCCTCTATACTCAGGTCTGTCACACAGAACTGTCTGCTTCATGTTCCTCTTTGCCATCAACTCCTGCATCCAAAGTGGTTCTGCACTTGACCCTGCCTTGCCTTGTTGTGTGTAAGTTTGAGGACCCCACACCACACAGTCCCACACCAGCAATGCAAGCCAGGCTAGAAATCACATCCTCAACGACCAGGTCTCCGTGGCTCTGGACCTGCAGGAACAGCGATGCTACCTGTGCTCGGTGGCATCTTTCTGGCAACGCTAAAAAAGATGAACCACGCTCCCTCTGTGTAAACGCTTTGTTACAGACACCAAAGTGACAGAGCTGTGCACTGCTCCAACTCACACCAGTAAAAAGAGTAAAGAGAATAACTGGTACTATCAAACTGGTAGGGTGATCCATGTGCACAGCAGAGAACTTGACCAAATACTAAAACCAAACATTGTTCCAGTTCTCTGAAGCCCTTTGAGG
>NW_010256084.1:0-26942 GCF_000690775.1 Eurypyga helias
TTGACCACCACTCTCTGAGTGCAAATTGCTACTTGTAATTGCTACTTGTCTCTTTAAGCCAGAGCTTTAGGAGCTACAGACCAAATAGCTTTATTGCTAACTTTCTCAAGCAGTAGGTCTTTTTTTTTTTTGCTGTTGTTACAGTAACTGCACAAGAGGAATGATTAAATGAAACAAACTACCATGTTTCAACAATGTACCTAATATATACCCCAAAAAAATAACATCAGTGAGTGCTCAGTGTCCTGACTTACCCAACAGAAATCAAAGAACAAACTGTTTAAGCTACAAACATTACGGGTATTGATTTTAGTTACGAACATACAGGCGTGCATAAAAATAGGGTCATCAATCTGATTTTTAAGAAAAAGAATTTACTTTTAGCTACCACGTAGAAACACTAGCAGGTGTAAGCCATTGCATCATGGGTTTAAATGGAATGAGGGAAAGGTTGGTCTTGCGGGCAATGACTGTCATGTGAAGCAAAGGCACTGAAGGCAAGGTCAGGAGACCCAAGCATCTATTCTGGTGTGCACTTAGAGATCCTGCCTGACCTTTGCCTGGGCAGCCATCGAACTGCCCTGCCTCCGCGCCCTTGGGCTCAAAATGCCCAGGGTCGGGGAGTCAGCAACCTACAACTCTGGAGGGAAAAAAAAGGCACAAAAAGACTGCCCTCCTCATCACAAAATCCCCTCCACCCATTCCACCCCGTTTCGGCTCCAAATGCCTTTGCTTGCGAGAACTTGAGGAAAAAACCATACCCAGGTGCCCCAAGTCAGGGGACTGCAGAGGCTCTCCACTCAGCCTCCCCTCCCAAACCAAAGGGCTTAATACCAAGTGCCGTGGGAGATGGCTTATTGACTAAGCAGGACTCAATCCACCCCAGACTTCTCTGCTCGAGAGGAAAGCCAGGCAGCAGCAGGGAGCCAGCAGGCAGCTGTACTCTGCATGCAGGGGCCAGCATCCCCGAGCTGAAGATGCAGGACTCTGTAGGGCGAGAAGCGGCCCTGGCAGTGCTGATTTGGCCAGACACGCAGCATCTGTGGGGCACCAACAAACCACTGCGACATCCACCTCGCTGCGGGGTCTCGCAGCATCCCTGTCTCTTTCCAGCTGTTTCTCTCCACCTTCAGCATCCCGCTCTGCAGGTGTACACGTTTCAGCTGCTGCTGTATCACCTATGTGCCCTTCGTGCTTTTTAGGTCTCTGGCCCAGGAGGACACACGCTTGCTGCAGCCCACAGCATACCTAGGACCGAGAGAGGCACATCATCCTGACCGGGTACCTTTTCCCTTTGCCAGCAAGCAGGCATGCAACGGGGGCTGCCAGTTTTTGGATGAGGTGCAAAGCTCAGCGTCAGACCACTCGTCAGTGTGGATTCAAAACGGGGGTAAAACGTGGGCCACAAGGATGTTCCCATACACTCTGCGCTCTGGTGAGAGCACAAGCCAAGGAAAGAGGAATGCCTTATTCAAAACGGCAGAGCAGACTTCAGAATTTTAAAAAAGATAAAAACCAAAAAAAAACCCAACAGAAAAATCCCACCTCCTTAGGAGCTGAGGTGACCCTCTGGCTGTGATAGCTTCTGCTGAATTTTACCTGACACAGTTAACCAAAAGAAGAGTATCATTTGTGCCCTGTGTGACTTCACATAAAAGCTACTACCCCTTAGTCCTTTCACTTGCTTCAAATACAAATGCAACAGGAATTCCTACAATTTTTGTGCTGATTTCAAGATTTATTTTTCCTTTCTAAAACTAATTTTCCTTGGATTCACTCGAATTCTGTATTAAGAGCCAAATGTAGTCAGAGCTCATAGACAAATAAAAATAAGATGGCTTGCTCCAGCAAAGGGCTAAGCCTGGGCAGAGTGTGAGAGCTAGACAGGAGGAGTGAGCGGGAAACAGCAGGAGTGTGTTTTATGTGGCACTTTCTAGTGCTGCCACTTGGACTTTAATTCAACAGTGCAGCAAAAGAGCAGCTGTTCACATCATGATGAATAAAGATCTATATAAAACTTCCAGCTGCAAATACGCTGTGAGGAATTATTAATCTTAATGTAATAGAGATGCTGTACACCCTCAGTCCCTGGCTCCCAAGTAATTTCTGTCTCTATCCATGGAAAAATAGCCTTCGTGGCTGCCGGCTCTTGGCACAGCCATGAAAGCCACAAGGCGCTGCTCCCTGTTTCTAGGAAGGATTTTCCTTGTCAAAAATACATATACCTAGAAACCAACCCAAGTCACACTCCTCCTAAAACCGTCAGACTCACAAAAGGGATGCCCGTCAGAAAAGGAGTTACTAACAGAATGACTTTGTAAGTCCTGGGCACCTTATTCACTGGGTCACCAGGAAATCACTACTGCTCGCATGTCGTCTTCTACTACAAGAGCGAAGAGACGTCATTCCCCTAATCCCTGTTGCCTCATCGTGCTCCCCAGCCCACTTTCAGGCAACCAGAGACAGCCAGTCCTCTCCACACCATGGCCTGTCTCGAAGAGTACTGACATGGGAGTTTCCAAAACCTCCTTGTAGGACAGGGCCGGGCAAAGTTGTTCTCCTGTGGAGGGATGGAGGTGGCACCCACGCCAGGCAGTCCACTGGAATGACGACGTTTTCCTCCTGGTGAACAGCCCCGTGCTTCTCCCAGGGGGGCTGCTGCTGACCGTTACATGGGAGGACAACGCTGGATAGCCTGTCCTACAGCACGGCCCCCACATGTGACCTTTTGGGGCTCTCCACTCTAGCAGCCTGCATGCGTCTGGATGGCATCCTGAGCAGCAGGAAGCTGAAGCATGGGAGGCTTTCAAATTGCAATTAAGTAATCGCATGCCGACAACAGGAAGAGGGGCTCTGGAAACCGCAGATTAAAAACCTGGGTCTGGGGGGAGTCCAGTGTAATAGTGCCCAACCTCTCAATCTATCCAGTTTCCACTCAAATATTTGCCCTCAGCATCCATAACAGCTTTCAGTTTGGATAGTCATACCCATGGCCTTGTAAGAGAGGGGGAAAAAAAATAAAAAATGACAGGAGCACTGCAACAGGAATATTCTTAGGCAGATACCCCAGGCAAGCTTAGACTAGTGAACCTGCCTTTCGTCACGCAGCTGACACATCGCTCGCATCCAGCAAGCTCCCATTCTGTGGGTAAGCACAAGCTGGCCTGGGATCCTCGGGCATGTGTCAGGGGTCATCAGCACAAGAGGGACGGGCGCGATGCCCTCACCAATGCCCATCCCAGCCACGGCACAGTGCCGCTGCCAAGATCCCTCGGCGCTTTCTCCAAACCCGAGACACCTCCCCAACCCCTCGAATGCCACGTTACCTCTCGGTGGCTCACTAGCGCTGCAGCAACTGCACGACTTTGAATTCTCATCCCTGCGAACCTGAGGGCCAATGGTTTTCAGGTGCCTTCCCTGAACATTGAGATGAACGCTGGCTCACACAGCACAGGGGCAACACAGTTCCAGGCAAAACACGTCTGGGTTTCATAGACACCAGCGAGACGGTATTAGATCAGAAATGGTTGCTCTCCCCCTAAATTTTAACTCCTATCCAAATTACATTTATTTAAACTGCTACTGAAGTCAGAAAGCTGGGGCTGTGTTTAAAGGCTTTATCTCTGTAAATATTTGGAGAGCTATAAACACTGAGCCATATTCATAATATGAATATTGGAGTTACTGTTCTGTTGCCATGAAAATTACATAAATACATTTCCAATTCTTAATCTCTCTGATTTGCCAATAACTCCTTTTAAAAGACAAAAAAAAAATTTCTTATGTAAGACATCTGGCTATTTAATTAGCCATCAGAGTCAAAGGCCACAGCACAGAGCAGGGCCTGAAAATCCGAGGATAGAGGCAGACAAAGCACACAGTGCACCAGCACGCTATACAGCTGTATGTCCCAAATGGGACTTATTACAGTCAGACAGTCCATGAGTCAAGCCCTGCCTGCCTTCTGTCTGCGGGGAAAGGAGGGAGTGGGAAGGGACGCTGCCTGAAGGTCTGAAATAAACCTCCTTGCTTCTTCTGCAAGTCACATGAATACCGGTGGCTTCCAAATTTCACAGTGCCCTGGTCTAGTATTTTTTTTTCATGTAGAAATGAATTAAAAGAAGGAAAGCATTTCCAAGCATTTTACAAAAGCGCAGAGCAAGGATGGCTTGGCGGCTAAAGGAGCAGTGAGCTGGGCATCGGGTGATTGAGTTCCCATCTCCAGCTCTGCCAGATAGGTTTTGCTTCATCACTGATACAAGACTTGATTAGAACAGAGAAAATTTCATAACAAGTTTTTTACGTATTTCCAGCCTGCTCTATGTTTAATCGAGTTGTGCTTCTGCTTTGTTATAAAATAAAAGCCAGTAACTACACCATGGGGCTGGGTAACCCTCCTTCACTAGGTAAAATGCAGCGCTCCCAGCCCTCTGTTTCCAACCCTCGCAGGATTTACCCTTGTGTTCCTTGGGGAATAAAGCAGAATAAAAATAGGCCAGGTATATGCACCATGGGGCTGGGTAACCCTTCCTTCACCGGGTAAAACGCAGCACTCCCAGCCCTCTGTTTCCAGCCCTCGCAGGATTTACACTTGTGTTCCTTGGGGAATAATGCAGAATAAAAATAGGCCAGGTATATCTTATGGCTCAGCTTCAAGGTTTTGACCCCCAAGACAGTCTGATTAAACTGTGAAAAATCCAGAGAGATTGGATTCCACATTATGAGTTGAGAGCAATGGTGATGCCGTTGGTTGATGTCACTTGTTCTACCAAAAAATATAATAAATGGATGTAACAGACCCAACTGTCTGACCAGCAAGCATAACATCAGCAGCTCTGCCCAACAGGCCACAAGGGATAAAACTAACTGAAAGGCCTGTGATCTCCAACAGCACGTAAATAAAATACGCATGAAAGACTTTTCCGTAAGCTTTCTCTTCATATATGGACTATTTTCAATTGATCATTCTAAATATTGTCACGTTGGGTAACACCATTTAGCAACAGCTGAATTTCATCCAAATACTGTTGGGATAATACCAAAGCCCTGTTTAAAACTAGTAAGACCGCCAAATAAAATGTTGCAAATATTAATAGCAGAACTTGCCAATAAAAGCCTTTCAGAGTAGCTTTGCTGCTGCTGCAAACGGATGACACCGTGCTACAGCTGGTGTAACAGGCTGTCAGCGCACAACTGGGATTTGAGGAGGACACTGAGAGTAACACTTTCTCCCTCGAAGGGACATACCATGAATATTGGTGACCATGACCTGTGCTTTTACACCCAAATCGAGACAGTATCTGTATCAACCTATTGACTTCAAACACAAGGCTCTGGCACAGGTCAAGACCCTGGCCAGAGACAGGAACACCTAAGTCTTAAAAGGCACCACACCTCCCCATCATACTCAAACCTCACTTGGGTATCTAACTTAAGAAGTAAACCTCAGTCGTGGCAAACCGCTAAGACCCCAAAGCCTGCCGGGCCCAGGTACGCATAATTATACGTAACACATCAAGTGAAAAAGAAATAAGGAAAAGCCAGGTGATTCACAAAACCTAACTTTAACACGTATAGGCTGGAAAACAACATGTCCTAAGTCACCTCGGCTGCCATAGGCTGGAAAACAACATGTCCTAAGTCCCCTCGGCTGCCATCACAGCCAGCAAAATGAGACATGTACGCTGAAGGTGTAACTTACCTGTGCTGCTTCACATGTCCACACCGGAGTAAAAGTAATAGCTCCCTAAACCCTATTCCAACAAGCCTTCCCTGGATTACAGAGGGAAACTAAGGCAATTAGCTCAGTTGCAGAGATCTACTGTTAGCCAAATAAACGCAAAATGTAGAATTGCCCCCGCAACCAGACTGGGACAGGGTTCAAAGCACAGGCGTCCCACAAAACCAGGGCAGCGCTGCAAGAAAGGCACACTGCACTTCACCCAAAGAGACAGGGAGCAGAGCTTCCCTGAGAAGAGCCCCGCAGCAGCAGCAGAGCCTGCTACAGACACGACGCAAATTCACCACCACGCGTTTCAGACAGTCACCCGCGGCTTTTTACAGCAGGCGTACAAGACCATCAACTTGAAGGGTGGTACTCTGCAGCCCTTTCAGTGCCAGAGGAAGGGGTCAAAGTCAGCGTCACCACTGCGTCATTTCAGCGCTTCGGCTTCTCCACTCTGGTTTTACGGGCCTGATGCGCCCCTGGATCTAGAGTCAGCCACAAGACAGGGTGGGCAGCGGGCGGTCATGGCTGGGAGACAGACACCTGTATCAGCTCCACCCGCTGCCTCCCTCCCCATTGCCTTCCCCCTGCCCCTGATGGGACTAACAACCCTTCCCGCCCTCCGAGGAGAGGTGCAGCAACTCATTCCGTGCAAAGACTGCAGCAACCCCTGCCCTGGTCCCAGCAGCGCTCCTGACCTCAGCTCTGCAAGTTCTGGAGCGGCGTCAAGCACATACGGGTGGCCTTGCTGTTGCTGTCGCTTCAAAATCAGAGTGCATGTTGAAATCATAATAAAAACACAACCCTGAGCACTACTCCTGCCAAAGTTCATTTTCATATTAAATTCAAACACGTACTGCATACCTTTCTAATAAAAAAATGGAAAAGAGCATCCAGTAATAACTGGAGATACGAGAGGTTAAATGCCAAATTTCATCAGATGTTTCTTTATTTACGTTATTTTACTCAAGACTGAAGAAGCAAAAGAATGCTTTTACTCATCACACAATTTTCCTAAAGACATCTGCTATTACAGCTAGACTTCTATGTTAATGCTGCCCAGTGATTAGTGCAACTCCACATGTAAAATCTGTTTGGGCTGAGAGTTCCAGGGTCTTCATTTCCGTGAGCAAAACTGCAGAGCCATAGCCCAGGGCCAGCATTGCTACTGCATTTTCTTACTCTTTGCAAAACCTCTCCAGTTTGCCACCATTTCAACTACATCTTTCGCAGCCAGCACAAGCAGGAGGGATTAGAAAATGAGGCTTTGATGCGTTCACGACATGTGCTTGAGATTACTTGTGTACCTAGGTGCTAGCACGTGTGCCCATAAGTTGTGGTCTAAAGTTGTTTGTCCCTGGCAGTTCATGTTTGTTGGAGTTTGTGCAAAATTCTGTAACTGTGTGCCATTTTGTAGTCAATAATACTCTATAACCTATACTGAGTAACAATATTTGAGTCTATATTGAGGAATATTGTATTAATGCAGAATAAGAGCTACGACACGTAAGGCCCACATAATGAAAACAACATCATTGCAAGAGAAGTGGTTGAAAATTAATTTGAAAGTAACTTGGAAAATTGTTGCAGGATTATGAAGGATTAATGATGAATAAATGCCATCTATATTTTCTCTTAAAAAAAAGCTGCACATTCCAAGCCCTTTTATGAAGTCTTGCATATATGGGGAGAGATTTACTCATTTTATGAAGCTTATTTACTCATTTTATGAAGCTTTTTTTCATTCTGAGATGACAGGCACTTTCTAAATAGTGATATACATACAAACACAACTGCTCCATGCTACATTTTGTTTCAGCCAGACCAGATAGCTCTCCATAGCACAAGGTGTTAGAAGATCTTAACAAAGTTCTGCAAAGAGCAGCAGGATTTTTGGGGGTTTTGCCTTTTTTTTTTTTTTTCTTCAACAAGTGTTATCTTCTCTGGACTTCTCCAAGACAAAAAACAAACTGACCCACATCAATCACACTTCTTCAGCACTTCACAACTTTTAAACATGCTATTCCTCTTCAAGACAGTGAGTTTTACAGCTAAATCTAACCCTGTATGCTTTGCCCATTTTCTCCAGTGTTTTTCTCCTAGAAACGCAACCACTTGGTACATATATAGCAGTGAGACTGTTACTAAAAGCCACAGCAGGTGTAAAAGAATACAGCCCAGTGAAGTTCTTGTTTTTGACTCTCCCCACGAAATACAATGAGGCACAGTAAATAAAGACATTTCACACAGACAAGCACGAAAATCTTCCAAAACAAAGAAAATTAAATTATCTTCGAACTAAAGAACACACTGCAGTGAAAGACTAAATGAGTGATTCTAATTAAAACCATGCTGCGAACCTCCTACTTTCCACCGCCAGAAAACATCGGCTGGCGTTTGTGCATGTACAGCCACCCTCTAAAACCAGTCAAGCAGCTTTCCAGCCAAACAATCCAAGACACAGCACCTCAGAAGTACAAAACACGCTGAAATTATTTCCATAGCAATCGTTAACGACCACCTGCCAGGCCAGGGGAGGGGAGCAGTGGTGGGAGCTCAGGCCCTGAAGGCCCTGCTGCTGCCCCCTGCACGGGCCACGCCGCTAGCAGCACCCAACCTGCACCCTTCCCGTCGGAGCTCCTTAATCCTGACGTGCCACAACCGTCTTGGGCTCAGGTCCCTCTCCTTGACAGGGTAAATCAGGCAGCAGCCTTGGCGTTAAGAGGGAGATGAAAACTCGGGACTGAAGCCTTTGAGCTGCGCCGAGGCTTCGCACGCGCCTAAGCTCCGAGCAGCTCTTCACAAACGAAACGTGACCTCTTTTCTGACCCGCTCCCTTCTAGCTATTTATCTAATTGCACAGCCACAATATGCTGCGGGTTTCCTGAATGCTAGCCGCTGTCATCTTCACGGGCAGAGAGCTGAGGGGATGGGAACATACGGCTTACTAAGTACAGTGAAGATGGGCATCCATGTCCTGCACAGCAAGCGCATGTTACGCGGATACTGCTATTTTGATACAGGGACAGGAGTCAGCTAAATATACCAAACTTCAGTGACTGGTCTAAATTACAGACTTAAAACAACATGAAGAATGGTAGACTTTGCCCAAAGACAGAGGAAAGTAATGGGAAGACTTTGGACGGTGAGGGGAAGCTTGGCTCTAGCATCATTACGCCTGACTCGCTATCGAGACATACCGGAAAAGCTTCCGAGATGCAGGGACTTGGTGCCCATTAGATGTGGGCAGGCATAATGGTGAGGGAACATAAAAAACATGCAATCATCCTAAGGGATCCCAAAATCAAAGGGAATAAAGGCAGAGGAAAATGAGGATCCAGTTAATAGCATTCACCTGAAAACCATCAGAAGGAAGCAGCAACGCTGGGATAACCGCAACCAAGTGCATCTAATTTTTAAGATGGAAAATGTAATGAACCTGCTGAAAAGCAGCAGAGGTCTGCAAGGACGGAGTGCAGATCCTGCACCTTGCTCCCCTTCTTCATGCTGTCTGCAGGCAGTTGGCAGCCCCACGTGCTCACATGCAACACCCAACCTCTTCTAACACGGGTGCCAGGCAACTAAAGTGTCTTAATCCACATTTTGCAGCCGAGTAACCTGAGCGACAGTAAGTGACACCATTAGTTGCCAGTTGATCGATATATCTTTACTTCATAGAAAACTGAAGCACATGTTTAACATTTAATCCCACTTTATGAAAATATAAGGCTGTACTTTAATGCTCTGTTGCACTGTAATACAAAGACGGCTTTGCTCGATGTCTTTTACATTGTTTTCCCTTATACCACACAGAAGCGGACCAGCAACATTTTTATCGGAATATGACTGCAAGTGGCAAGGAAGGAGCTCCCTTTCTGGTGAGGAAAAGGATTCACATTTGTGAATTCACCAGGATTCACGTTTGGCAGTAACACTGCGACACCAGTGACCCCAAGGGCAAAACCCAGTGAGGGGGACCTAGGTGCCTTTAACTGAAATGCCAAGGGGCTCCCAAAAAACATACCCACGTTGTTCCTGCAAGGGTTGTTTAATGCCTTGAACAGGGCTGCATTTGAAACCCAGGAAGACTTTTAAATCCCAATGTACATAACGTCTGCATGCAAACCGAAAGCAGGAGTTCCTCCTTTTATAGGGTGCAAAAACATTAAAAAACAAGTGTTTAAAAACTGTATTACAAATCCGTCTGCAACCTGTATTATTTTTACCACGTGCAAGTAAGTTGATCACGAGTGTGTTTCAACTGTTTCAGTGAGAATATGCAACTCACGCTACGTTACTTCTTAAACATGTGGAGGGAAGAGAAAGTTTATTTTGATTTCGCTGCACTGACGGCACGCAACATATTTCACTTATGTGTATGCGTGTAGCAGATGCTGTAATGGATCATCTCCCTTTCGTGGCACATCTCAAAGAAGATCTCAAGCCATTCTTCGCAAGGAAAGAAATGATAAACCCCGGCTCATAATGAAAGCTGCAACATACACTGAGAGAGCAACTGAGTAATCTGAGACTGTATTTTCCACTGATTCAGCCTGTTAGTTGGAACAGTGACTGATTAAAATGGAAAATCTGTATTATAAACACATATATTGACATTCCCGATCACAAGGTATGTTACAGACGTGATCTTTTTACTCTTATGTATGAAAATTAGAAAGTATCTCTTTTTACTCTTCTTATGTATGAAAATTAGAAAGTATAAACCTGGAAATCACTCCAATGGAGTTATATTGGTGTGAAAGTTAATCTGAAACATGAACTGGCCCACAGTACATCTTCATACACAAGGCACACAATGTAATTTTCATTATATATATGTTTTATGTAATTTGGAGTACCAAGAGGAAAAAATCATTTGCCCCAAGATATTACTTTTAAGAATAGAGGACAGATGTCTAGTTGCCAAAGCAGACTTGTAAAAAATTAATCACCTGCCTCATGCAGGTTAGCAGTATTTGGCAGGTAGGTTAGCTCAGTTCATAATGAAGCATCTGGCTTTTGGTAAAGCTGCATTTTAATTTTAACTGTGTTTCATTTCAGCTTTTGGGCGCATGTCAACAAGCAATAATCTGACAAGTCTGGACCAGATTTGCTGATCGGCAACTTTGGTGTAGGTCTTCTCAACTGCAACCAAAACTAAGCAACTACCATGGTTCACACCCAGACCACAGCCTCTCATATCATCTGAACTTCCCTGTAAAGCCATTTTAAACACAGTCTTCAACATCTCACCTGTCCACAGTCTTATTTTCTTAAAAACAGCTAAACTGACTAAGCCATCAAACTCCAAATCGTGTGCTTAAATTAAGCAGGCTAAACTGACCAACCTCAGGAGTGTCCCTTTTTGAATGTGGTTTGGGTTTTGGTTTGGGTTTTGTTGGTGTTTGGGTTTTTTTTTGCAACTGAGATATGGCAATTTGAGGCAAGAAAAAGGTCTATCCATGCTGTATTTTTCTTTTAAAAAGTGGGTACCCATTTGGAGCACTAATAGTTGCCTCTTTTGGCTAACCAGGAGCATCTGATGATCCTCCTCCGACACTGGGAGTGCAGAAGAGCTGCTGAAGCTCAGAGAGGTCTGCAGAAAGGCAACCTTCTAATTCCGTGACTCATCACTTTTAGGTGTTCCCCCGATGGGTGCATTTTCACTGGAAGGGTGCTTTTACCACAAATTTACTGTGAAAACCACCCCCCACCACCACCGATTGTCCTTGTAAGAGAGCAATCACTATGAAGATGCAGGGGCCACTTTTTAACATGAAGAGTTCAGGCATTCAAGTAACGTTCCCAAAAGACAAAGATCTATTAGAGCATGAATTGCCAATTTTTGTTTTTACATTATGACCATTTTTTAAGCTACCAAATGTGCCAAAACGCTCCGGATTCTTACTGGCTGCTGGTTTTCTCTTCTTGTATCACTTCAGCTGCACCATTTCTCATACTTCTTTTGAAAAAGAAGTGTAAGAGAGATCAGACCACTCTACAGGCTCCTGAGCAGATCCTGACAGAGCGTACAAAGGAAGGAACTGGGAACATTTAGCTCTGTAAGCACACTTGCAGCAGCCTCACTAGCAGTACCACAAATGCCTTTGCTGGGCTGCTGTGGCTTGTGCAGGTATTTTCCTAGCACGCTGCTACACAAAAATCACCTCTTTCAGCTGCTGATTATATTAATCTTTTTGTTTCCATCTTCATTGAACACCACCCACTAACAGCTACTCCACAGTCCCACAGACATACGGTGCTTTAGTTATGTAGAAAAAAAACAGGGCAAGGGGAATTTTTCTTTGTCTTGCTTGGGACCCGACTGCCTGTAGGAAAGCGTAACGGCAACTTCTAGAAAGAAGACTCAGAGACAGGGCAAGAGACATGGCACCTGCAACTTTTAGCAGTAGTGAAGCAATATTAAGGAGGGGGCAAAAGGGATGGAAAGGACAATGAAAGCATAGCACTCAGCCAGTCAAGGATGAGTTCCGATTCCTCCCTGGAGAGGAGTGATACATGTTTTTGAGGTATGCTTCCAATTTAATGATGAATCGCTCTTTCAGCCAATGTGCAGAAAAAACTGTCCACACTGCACACAGTTCACCGAGCAAAAGGATGCACCTTGAGACCTGAGGACAAAGTAAATGAGGAGTAAGAGAAGAAAGACTACTACATTTATGTTCTTTCTTGGTCTTGCTGAGACTTCCATCACATTTTTTCTAGACAGGGTGCGTGTGCTGCTGGTCAACAAAACCAGCCCGAAAAGGGAAGCAGAAAGGATGGCAGTGGTGGAGATAAAGATGGCTCGTCTGCTTCCTTCCCAGGTCTAACCTAGACGCTCTTGGCTTTATCAACCACCCCCAGAGGACAGCCAGAAGACACCCCACACAGCAGAAGCAATGTCACGGACTCCCTTGTCGCACAGGATGAGGCAGAAAGGAAACCGGGAGAGGCCAAGGAAGAGGAAGGCTGGGAACTGCTATCATTATCCTCTTTCCCGAGGGAATGGAGACAGCAACAGCGGAGGAGTGGGAATGCTTTCCACACCCTCCAGGCCAACACACTGGTGGCCACTTCTCCTTCGCCAGCAGCCAGCAAATCCAAACTGAAGGCAAACCTAGGATGCTGGGCTAAATTCTTCAGGCTGGAAAGCCAGATTGAGTATCTCAGCATCCTAACAGCCAGGATACGTACTGCGGCGTCCATCAGGCCAAGCGTGGGCGAGGCATCATTTTTAAAGAAGAGCAGAGTGCATCCCCCAAGCACTGGCTGGTGGAAATGTTGTTTTTCCGCTTGGAAAGGGCTGTTGCACCGAACAGCAGAGGTCTGTCCCCAGGACTGCTCATAAATCAGAGCTAAAGCTGCATTTTCGGGGTCATGAAATCTTCACCGGATGACAGCAGCACACTTTCCAGATGGCTCCCTTCTGGACTTGGCCCTTCTCAGGGAGGCCGTAAGCTACCTATACGGCTGTGCTCATGGAGCTACCCTGTGGGACTAACTTCATGTGAAATACCAAAAAGTAGAAACACCCCCCTTCCCCAAGTATGACTTTGAACGATGAAAAACCGTGGCAAAAAGCTTTCAATTGGCTTTCTTCCATTTGTTTGACCTAACAGAAGCAATAGCAACCTTAAAACATCTGCCAGATCATTCTACTTTTCAGTTTTGATTACCTGTCTGCTAGTTTGAGGTTAGCTTTAACTATACAGACCCAAGAAGTGAGAAAGCTTAGATTTATTCTTAAGAAGTACCGGCTGTCTAAAACAAGGCTATAAAATGCAGGCTCCATGTCTGGTTTGTTGTATGGTCGCACGCCTTTGTGCTATTAATTGCAACCTGCCTAACAGGTGCTTGCCAATGTCTTTATATCCTCACCATAAGAAAGGATTATATTTCCATCTGGATAAAAGGGTGACGCTGTCTTCTAAGATGAAGTTAAGAGCAGCACAGGAGGGAAGTCCACTGTGGCATGACAAGTTGAATCACTACTTAGTAACAAGAATATGCCTTCTGCTTTGACAGACCCACAGAGGGAAGGGGAAAGGCGCTAACACTATTTTTTCCACATCCACTCCTCTTTGTCAGGTGTCAGATAGCCATGAGCTGGACCCACCAGGGACTGTTTTCTTTCCAATTCCATTGACTCACCCAGCAATGGTGGCAGCCCTGTTATTTAAAACAAACTTGCAGCACTGAGGGACCCCTACCAACAAAAGCACTTACGCACGCGCTGCAGAGAAGTCCCAGACTACGTACTTAAAAATTAACTGCAGGCTTACTCTTGCTGTGCGGCATCAGAGCACTGTGCAGAGAACCTGCCCTGCTCTGCCTGGCAGAAACTTCCTCTTGGCTTCCTTATCCCTTCATCTCCTTCTTGTCATCAATGGTAAATACCTCTTTCCAGTCTTTTCCTTTAGCTCTTCATTTCTCTCTTCTTCCCATCCTGCCTTCTGCATAACTGCACAACCCTGTTACCTCGTGCTGTTAACTCTTTGTGGACCCAGGTGCATGAGAAGTGCTATATGAGACCGTGATGTTAAAACACAAAGCCCCAGCCTGAAGGCATCCGCAGCTCACTGGACTGACTGCTGCCCCCCCCGAAGTTACAACAGTTTGATCAACAAGGCTTTCTATTCCCTGAAGAGTTTGCAAGAGGTACTGATAGCTCTTGGGTTTGGAAGATAAAAGAATGCTGACAGATACCTGTGGTGCCCAGCACCTGAACATGAACCTCTTGAGCTCATTACCCAAAAGCAACAAAAAACAACCTATCCACGGGAATCTCCACGTTTTACTGGGGTGCACAAATAGCTCAGAGGCTAATTGTGGTGATGTGGATATGTACAAAAATACCGAGGCGGCAATTGCTTTAGCGAAAAAAATGACACTTGTTAGTCATAAGGGGATTTAAAAATCCCAACATACGCCTTTGAAAACAGGACCCAAAGGGCCTACTTGAGTTCTTGTTGAGAAACAACACAGCCAGCTCCTATAAGCATGTCTTCTGGCACAGACAGCATTTTGACTATGTAAATCAGCAGACAAATCATAGTGTTTTGCCTGCAAAATGAGGGAACTCAGCATATTCGTCCATTCACAGGCTCGGATCAAATTCTGTATTGGAGCGCACAAGCCACACACCACCTCTATCATCTCACCCCAGAGCGACAACAGTGAAAGGCAAGGCAGCATTCACTGCACCTTCAACATTAACTTATTTTTCCAAGAGGAAAACAAATTCTGGCTAGTAATAGTTATCTTGATAAAAAAGAAAAACCCTTCAACTCCTTTTCTAACTGATTTATCTACCTCACGTCAAGAGTGATCTTAAAGAAAATTCCCAGCATGATTTATCTACCTCACGTCAAGACTGATCTTAAAGAAAATTCCCAGCATGTTTTCTGTCAAAAAACTGAATAATAATCATGACTTTTGAAACAGCTTACTAGGCTATTCTGTGCATTTGAATATTTTCTTTCACCCTTTAGTCCAGTCTTCTATGGGAGTAAATCATACCCTTTAATTAAACATTCTTGAGTATTTGGATTTTATCTCACAGATACACCGCACCCTGCTTGTAAAAATTCCATCTCAGACAGCCAAAACGCTTCACTTATTCCAAAGATGAGTTATTAATGAGAATATCTATAGCCCATACATTTATAATCTGGTGCCATCCCTCCCTGGGGATTCCAAACTTTTATCTGCCCGATTACTTACCTGCAGCTGAAACAGAGCCATTCTGGCTGGAATGTAACCCCCATCTTGTGCAACTCCTCACCACCACTTTTAAAATGAAGAATGGGAGATCGGTCGAAATGGAGGATGTTTTTAAGACATTCTGGATGTAAACTCCTTGAATTAAATTCATCTTGCTTAAAATACGGCTGTAGCTATCTAACTCTCCCGGTTTCCTAAAGTCCCTATTTGCTTTATCTTGCTCCATTCAGAGAAGCCCTCACTCTCATCGTGAACTCCTGTGAATGTGGAGGAGCCAGCAGGATGATAACAGGTGTGATTTTGCTCCCCGAAGCAGTCCCAGGTTTCATCCTCACCTGGCACGGCATGCAGCTTCATCATGCCCCATGCCAGCTGGGGCACTGGCCCTCTTCTGACTCAAGGGAGAGTACACCGGTCTGAAATCACCAAAAGCAATGACAACTCACAAAACACCTCCCTGAGCCAACGGGTAAAAGCCAGTGCCAGCCATGAGCTCACCAGCACCACTCCCCAGCACCGCTCACTTGCCAACCTTCTGCAACGTTTTTAGCTCGCTAGGTGCGCCCGCTCATCCCACTCTCACATGTTTAGCAATTGAGAACAGCGATAGCTTGGGGCTGCCACGGCAGCCAAACACCCAAACAGGCAAAACATGAGAAAGAGGACTGCATTACTGGGCTCATTAGCCCTCACAAGCAACTTGAAGCGCTCAAAAACGTAGCGTTCCTAAGTGCAGAAGGGAGGGTGCAGCCATCCCACAGAAGGAAATCCATAGGAAATCCTGCTGGCATCAATATGCCTCGGAGACAGCCCACACGAGTCTCCAGTGAGCCAGCCCCACGCAGATGATGGGAGAGATGATTAAGGATCAAGTGGTGCCTTTCCGCACCAGGTGGTGGTGGCACCAACCAGTCTTGCCCCCTCCACAGGTCAGCACAAACCCCCAGGACAGCCTGCCATGCTCAGCACTGCCTGCCCTTTCTCAGGCTCAGGTCTGGGAGCGCAATCTCCTACACCAGCGGGTGCTGGTCATGCTACCGGGTCCCAGCGCAAAGCTCTTTAGCTTTACATGCGGCCCTTTCCAGGTCCAGAGAAAAGCCAACGTCCTGGAGGAGCCGCTAGAGCCAAGGAAAAAATTGGTCTCCAGCCCTGGACTTCGCGTCACACCCATGAGAGACTTCTGCCCTCCTACACCACCGTTCTCCTCATCCAGACTCTGATATCTTTGATTCTCTGACCCTTTCACCTCTTACAAGCAGAGATGGAGCCAGAGCAAGGGAGCTGATGTTGCCTGGAAAAAAAAAAAAAAGATAAATAATCTCCACCTGCAGAGAAAGCAACCTCCTGGCAATTTTGCTGGGGAACCGTGCCATGAGCAGGGGATGTTTTTTGGATTTACTTCACCTCTGCCTCAGCATGCCCTACAAATAGGTGGAGATATTAATGTGAGAAAATCTCCCTGTTTGGGAAGCAGGATGCTAGTGAGAGGGGGTTTGAAACAGTAGAAGGAAACACTGGGAAATATTTTGGTTTTCAAGTACTTCTTTATTTTTAAGTACTTACTAATTCTCTTATAAAAGGCATTTATAAAAATTTTCTTTCTTTTTTTTGAAGTACTTTTCATCCATCCATACAAGTCTGGTCTAAGTCATAAGTTTCTAAGTATTTCCTCAAATAGGTAACTCTGACTGGGATAACAATGTCAGCATGGAGAAGCTTTTTCTGGCCCTCTTTATGTTTCTGTTCTTTTTGGAGAAAAGGATGTTCAGGTTGTAATAAAGGGACTGAAAAATACATTAATCTTTATTAAACCGGTAGAGCCAATTGACAGGGCTAGGACTGGCTGCTTCCTCCCCTCTCCCTTCATGCCCTTCCGCAGTTTCCTCTCCTCTTTTCTGACATTTGTTTGTGTTTGGAAGTAGCACGCTCCCTCCCGACAGACTGGGACAGGGGATGAGAGGGGAAACGTCTGGACGCTTTTTGTCCAATTAAATGCTGGCATCACATTCAGTCCTTCCAAAAAGCACACAGGCAATTTTAAACACCAGGCTGACTGCTGTGAATTGATGCCTCCCCATTTACATTTTCTTCCATCAAGCCACAAACAGACCAGGTATTAATTGTCATCAAGCATGTCTGCCACAAATCCCTCTTTAGTACCCTTCACAAACGTTCTGCTTTCGTCTTTCAGCAGATCACTTCCGTAATCCCATGTCACTGATAAGTTTTGGCAGAACTAAAGAGCCAACTGCGTTTGCTGCTGACAACTCCCCCTCACTTTCCTTTTTCAACTGCCACAGCAGCACACAAATTCTGTAGTGGCGTTCCCTGCCCCACGTCATCTCAAACTCACGGTGTTCCTTCAAACGGCGTGGCCTTTACAGCAAATAAACAAACGCACACAAGCCCTGCACGTGTGGTCTGCACACCATCAGGAGGCACCCACTGCTCCTACAGGAAGAGCTGCGGCGTCAGCGCGGCGGCACGGCCTGCCTGGCTCCCACAGACAGCGCCCTGACACCCCTGGGTCCCGCAGCACCCAGGCAGTGACTAAACCCGGCCTCCGCTGCACAAGGGTCACAGTCTTGACAGAAGGCACTGGAAGGTTTAACTGCTGGGTGAGAAAGAAGCAGGTGAGGACGGACAGGCACAGTTGGTTCTTTCCCTCTACTTTTTCTTTTTTTGCTTTAAACAACTAAATCTTGTTCTTCCCACGCCCGAGAATACACCTTTAAAAATGACTGAGACTAGTCATGTAAATGAATTAAGGGTCATTTTACAGTGTATTAAATCACATGCTTTATAGACAGTAACTGAAGAGTTTGGTACAAACTAGATTCAGACCTCAAGATGTTTTCCAGAGTGGCTAGAAGCGTTTAAGAAAAACAGAAAAAATGCAGAAAGCCTCGCTTTGCTCAGCATTCACTGCAATATCCCAGCTAGGAGACATACTTCCACATTACTGCTACGGCTCCGGCCCCCGACACGCGTTCACAGCACTGATTAAGCCAACCACAAGTTAAGGACTTAAGCGTACTGAGGCACGTCCCCAGCTGACTTGAGTATAAACTACGCGCCTGGAATCTGCTCGGATAGGCCCACAGGCCCTGCTTGCCAGGTTGTACGCAGACCGAGCGGCAACCCGCTTGCGCCACGGTCACACTGCCAGGAGCAAGTGGATCTCTTGCCCTCTTAATAAAGGCTTGTTCCAGCCCTTTCAAAATATGCCCTAAGGTGCACTCACGTGCAGTAATCTTTGAGGACAGAAAAACCCCTGCCACCACTTTGCTGTTTTGGAGAAGGGTGTTCACCACAGAGCGCCGAGATAAGCAACCTGTGCTGCTCGTTACACATTTTTGGTACCTGCACAATAGGGTGGCCCCCCGCAGATGCCTTCACAGCCCCTCGACTGCCTTCCGTCTCGTAATGAGCTCGGTGGTGGGATTTCGGCTGCACTTCAATACGCAGTTCGTAAGGTCCTGAGTGAGATGGCAGCTGCCAATCAAGGGCAGGCAGGGATGGGCTATAATGGAAAGGAAAACGTATTAAAAATTAACACCAAGTACACTATCACAAACCACAAGCATCCAGCACTATTACTTTAGAGACCGTGTTTCACAGTTCATTCTTCACCATTTTACATTTAAAATTTCATCAATATGGATAATGCCATGACATGAGTAATTTAGAAGGTAATGGTTATTTTATGAAGATTTATGGGTTAAGCGTATCTGATGGCCCAGCTGCTATTCTATTTGTAACAAAATGGAAAAATGTTAAGACACAGCTTACAAATATCTTAATATATTGATTCTTGAAGCAGAAAGGGAAAGGTAGGCAGAAAGACACAGAGGAACCTAAGGAAGAGGATTTCTGTGAAAGTGAATGACAAACCATCTCTGGAGCAGTTTTGCATTTAATGAATCTAATGGATTTCAACAAATCTGCTCAGTTTACAAGGGGCAGAAAGAAGAATAAAAGCCATTTCCCAGCTTCTTTCCCAAGAGAAAACATGTCAGAGAATCTCAAAGAGAAGCTGACCTCTTTCTGGATCGTGCACTTCAAGGAAGCGAGCTCTGAAGTCAGAACTCGCTTACAAATCCTACTAATGATGATGCACAAGCCCAAAGAAAAACCAGCTCGCTCTTCCTGCCCTGCATTGACTCTGTAATTAACCAAAATATTAGGGACTCATTACCATCACACAAACGAGCAGGTCCGATAGCATGCAGTGGTGGGGAAGTGTCATTCTTAGAAACCCACTTGCAGTGTAAAACCACACTTCCATGCTATCAGACACTTAGAGCTAGGCTGTAAGAAATGCCAAGCTGACACTTTGGGTTGAAAAGAAAGAAAAAGAAACAAACAAGCACTGTAGAAACAGTAGGCCTGAGACAAATGTATTGATCTTAAGATCAAAGCAAAAAGCTTCACGATGAAAAGACTAATTCTATGTCTTGTGTATATTCTTTCCTCTAGCGAATTCTCCCCATCAAATGTTCTTCAAGCAGTTAAATCGCACAACCACAACATGCTATCCTGCTCTCTTACATCAAACTTTATTATCTCCCTCATAAGCCTGGAGAAGACAACCAGCAAGCAGAAAATTACGGTCCTTCATGCTTTGTCGCCGCCACCGACCGGGACTACCTGCCACAGCAAAGAGGGCTCATCCCGGCACAGCACACAGACGAGGAAGCCAAAGAGCTAATTAGCTCTTGTCCCAGCCTGCGAGGAGGCTGGCTGCTGGGAATTTACCAAGTTCCTCACCTCGCTGCTACAGGCCTGGTGCAAGGACAATCTGATCAGCGTGAATCACGGCTGAAATGAGCTGGTTGGGAGGGAAGGGATGCAGAAGAGCTTCCACACTGGAAGCATGTATGACGAGCACGTACTCAGCTGGAGACTGAGTTTGGCTTCTGCCCCGCTCGAGCAGGGAGCCCCAGCCTTGGCCAGAGACAGGATGATAGGTCTCCTGAGCTCCGGTGGGAGCCTGTCCCTCAAAATGGCGAGGGCCCACCTTGAGGTGAGAAGAGACTCTTCTGCTACTGGACACTCATACAAACGGTGAAGAGATGGCAAAAAAATTACATGCCATTGGGCATTGTGTACAGCCACTGTTCTTTGCCTAGAAAAGGTCTCGATAAAAAAAAAAAAAAAATCTGAAGAAACCATATTTGACTAATGATAAATAACAAAGAGGAGAGCAAAACAGCTGTGTCTCTCCTGGTGATGATCCGCACACATTTTTAAGCAGATGTTTCTAGTTTTAAGTAAATTCTCACTTGATGGATTTTTTTTTTCTTTTTTTTTTTTTTCCTGAGGACACGACATCCATCAGATTAGAAATTTTAAACACTTAATTAAAAAGGAGAACTCTGACTGGCAGCATGTACCCCTCAAATGAACGGGTTGTTATGTTTTTTTA
Source organism: Eurypyga helias (assembly GCF_000690775.1). Classification (NCBI taxonomy): domain Eukaryota; kingdom Metazoa; phylum Chordata; class Aves; order Eurypygiformes; family Eurypygidae; genus Eurypyga; species Eurypyga helias. The sequence goes on from NW_010256084.1 coordinate 20,880, forward strand.
AGAAACATGAAAGTAAGTAACAGTACCATAACTAATTATGTCTCTTTAAAAAAACAAAGAAAAAAACACAAAAAAACCTTTTGAAGCAGCACCTGAAAATGTCATGTAACTAATTTGTAAAATTAATGTTCTCAAATAAAGCCTGAAAATATAAATACAGTTTGCTGTTAGCTTGCAATCTATCATCAAAATTCCAAAATACCACCTGCCCAATTATAAATTGACAATTAATGGCAGTTTTCCTGATAAAGGAAGCAGTGTGATGCATTTAACAGTGTCATGGGCTGGGGCTGTCAAAGCTATTTCCTATGTTAGGTTATCTTCATCATGCACTTAATTTCCTGTGGCTAAACGCAGTTAAATGAAAAAGTCACCAAGCAAATGGTGCAGTGGTAAAATCAAATCTGGTTGCTGCAAATAAATTTTATCAGTTTGAAAAGGACCAAACTACCTCATCTAGCCAGCATCACGCGGAAGTGAGAAAAGCCCTTCCACAGGGGTCACGAAGAGAAATAAAAGGTCTTCTACGCAGTCTCCCTATCAAACACACATTGGCGTATTTCCCTCAGATGAAATTTTCCACCAAACTGTCCCATTCCTTTCTATGCTGTAATAAATCTAACTGCAGTCCTCCTAAACGCTGTAATGAGGGATGGTTGTTTCAAGGCAGGTTCACAAAGCCTGGTGTTAGGTTGTAGAAAACTCACTCAATGTACTCATCCTACATAAATCAGATTACAGAACAGATGAATAGTGATTTATTTTGCATACACCAGATACACAATATGATTAAATCAAAAACAGATTATCCAGTCTGGCTGACTTCTGCCTTTAGCAGAAAGATTTATCAAGTTATAAAAAAAAAAGAAAGAAAGATACTAAGCAGCACACTAGAATATAGACAGGGAGGAAACAACACCAAACTCCTACCAAACTTTGCGAAGGTGTTTAAGCCCCATTTTCACGTCTGCTATAGGGCCGGGAATTAAATTACCATTATACGTTCTAAGTTACCAGATGTCCAAGGACACTCGTAAAAGATCTGCCAACACTTTTGTCCTTAACATTGCTGCTGTGCAAAAGGCGTCAGGACAACTGCCAGTCTCGCACAGGGACTAACCCTGCTCATGAGCCAAACTCCACGTGGAGTCATCCACCCCCAGAGAGCTGCCTGGCAGCAGCATAAGCCACTGCCTGGAAAAGCAGGGTGGTTAAGCATGTTTCAGTGCCCCAAGTGAAGCAGGTGACTTAGGAGGAGGGTGGCTGAGGCTGTGCCCTGCACTAAACTTACTTTTTCTAACAGGGAGCGTCCGTTTAGGAACAAAAACATAAACTAGAGAAACCACAGGGCTGCTGAGCCTTTTACCAGGCTGCTAGCTTGCCCCTGCTCCAACTGCGCACCAAATGCAAATATGGTTGCAATTTATTATTTATTTACCAGTGTCTCACATCCAACCAGATGCCTGTTAAAGATCCTTGTGTGCTTTTTGGAAGAGTAAAGAAAACAACGATGTAGCCTACATGTCCACCAATTTGACTGTGGTCAAAAAAATATACCTGCTTTACATTTTACCCAAGAGTTAGCATGGCTTGATTTTGCTCTCTTTTTCTTTTTTTTTTTTTTTTAATTTGCTGTCTGACAATTGAGCAATCTGGCTGAGAGCTGTTAAAATAGATGCTGCATCCCAACCCAGACTTGGCTGTGTTTTGCTGGCGTTCAGAGCAAGTAGCTCCTCCATGAAGTGCATGCAGTGCCCTGGAATTCCTCACGCTGAAGTCGGAAAACGCAAGTTATCATCATACTCCCAGATAACACTTAACACTGCTGTCCTAAAATTCCGCACTCGGAGATCGATTTCCATGGGAAATTTTGCATTTGTTGGCTTAGAGAAAGAAAAAAAAAAACTATTGCCACAGAAAGAGAGAGAACAAGTGGCCGGCATCACATCTCTGCGCATTCTGAATTTAGAATCATGTGGTGCTAAAATGAGCTGGTGAACAAGGCCATTAATAAGATGCTCACAGAGTGTCTGAATGAACTGAAAAGCAGGCAGAGGAAAGCGTGGGGGGGCATAAAATTGAACAAACAAACAAATCAGTTTACTGAGGCTGGCTTCCAGCAGTCTTCAGCCTTGTGGTACAGCAGCCTAACGTCAACTAACGCCACTGCTACGTGGTGGCTAATGGAACTTGTTGAAGCATCTAAATATCCCCATCTGGCATGATGACGGCGGGAGAGAGAAAAAGGTTAGCTGCATTGCGGGCTCTTCCCTGTCCACTCCCCACCCTTCAATTAACACTAACGAGTCCCAGGATATGGTGACAAATCCCCATTTCACTGGGTCTTGCTCAGACAGCCCCGTCTTTGCGCTGTCTGAGGAAGTGTCTCTCGCTTGCCATAAACACACAAGTTTGCCATGAACACACAGGTCAGCAAATCCGGTGCTGCTGCACCAGTGACTGTCTCGTCTTAGGACAGCTGGTGCCTTTTTCCACCTTCAGAAAAGCCTGATTTCTCAAGAAACAAAACTTCTCCCAAGTAAGGTTGTCCTCTATCTCATGATCTGGACCAAAACATCTATTTAAAAAAAAAAGACATCAAGAGCATCTGAAAGGTCCACAAATCAAAAGAAAGAAGGAGAAAATATGAAACATTTTAAAATCACTATTTTTAAGGAAATCATATGGCTTGGGGGCTCAATGAACAATTTTTGCATGCTTGAGTTTAATACTGTCATAGTCACAAAACTGGAATCCAAAAAATTCACAAAAAATAAACATGTCCATTGATGCAGATAAGAGCCAAATGTTCTTTTGCAACTGGTGGACAGGTATCCAGCCATACATTCTCTAGGTACTAACTACGGCCTCCACATGAAAAACTACATGATCCAGTGTCTGTTAGGCCAAGAACATACATGTACTGAGGTCGAAAAAGAGACTGAACCTAAAGGAAATGTGGCTTTCAGTGGTTAAAAAAAAGAATAAACTGTACAAGAAAATATAGTAGGGAGCTTTTATAAGTCACCTGGAACTGGGTGTCTATTCCTAGAAGCTCCTTTTGAGGTGGTAGACCTCATACACGTATGCCCAACCAACACACCCAACCATTTCTCTTCCCCCTCCCCCTACAAAACACTGTATGTAATGAAACCTCAAGTGCTAGAGGCCAACACACTTCTTGGATTAAACTGATGACACTTGACATAAGTGCAGTGCATTACTTTTCAACGAGTAAGGCCTGGCTCTAGGAAATTTCAGCTCGTGTCTGGTCAAATAACAGTGACTAAAGAGGAAGTCACAGCAAATGTGTAAGATACTCAGAAATCCAGCACTTGCATGAGGGCCGATACTTTATGGTGTAACATAGGATGATTTGGGATATGCTAATGCACGGGTAGAAAATAGAAATGGTATTTTAGTTTTGGAAATAGTCACTAGCGCTGTCCCCATGAAGTAAGGACCAGAAGTCCAGTCCTGTACTTCCATTTTGGCTTTCACTTTTTTGCCCATGAGAGATTCTGCGTAACACAGCACTGAAGAGCGATGGAAAAGCGTCACAGCAAGGTAAAGAACTGAGGTAGCATGGGCTTGGTAAACACAGAGCATTACCTGCTCATTCAATAACTGCTTGGTAGAACCCTGCTTTTTAAACTATTTGCTCCATTAGCTATAAAACGGGGTCTGTTTCTTGCAGTGCATAAACACTGAAACAAAAAAAGACATTGGAGCTAAAAGCTAAAGCAGAACTCCACAAAGACCATCTCTTGACTCTCCGAGTAATGATGTCACTCCAGCAGTTCTTGAGGCAGATTGGTACATCCAGGTAACCTATTTTGTTCTGGAAAAGGTTCGATGCCCATTGCTACCTCAGGGTTCGGTCTAAAGCACCCCCTGAAAATCTCTGCTTGGTCTCTAAATATTTTCTACCTGCTAACACTTGATGTGAGGCTCTGAGCTGCAACCGACACACGGCAGACACATCCCCAGCAAACCTGGGTTACCCTGTCCAGCTTCAGCCTCGGCTGCGGGCTCGGGCTCTGCCCTCCCACCCCGTCCTGCAATCCTCAGTATCCCTGTGCCGAGTCCCGTGAAGGAACAGAGTTTCAGTTTCGTAGCACCTGAGGGGGACGTGTGGGCCCAAACCTGCCTCAAAGAGCCCACAGCCTGTGAACCAGGCCGAGGCTCTAAGCTCACAGTCCTCGTATGCAACCAAGAGAAGCACGAGGCACGGAAAGACTGCTTCTGTTAAGGCAGGCAGTAGTATACTCTTATCCTCTTATACTCTTATACTCTTAGTATACTCTTACTCACAAAAAGAAATTATATGAGGACTTGAAAAGCCAAAAGCAGATTGACCTTTAATTACGAAAAATGAAAAACATCATCCATTTTAGAAACAGCACAGAAAAGCACTTTCCCTTTTAGACTGACGTCCCTATAAGACCCCAGGAAAAGAGGCAGCACCCGGCCAACGGTCTGTCTGAGCCTGCTCCCTCCTGCCCCCAAAGAGATGGGAATGCGAGACGGGAGGGAAAGGTGTCAGTGATTTTCCAAGGCACGCTGGCTTTTGATGAAAACTGTACCACGTATATTCAGGAAATGACAGAGGAGGTAATCAAATCTTGTTATCTCAAAATCATTAGGACCAGGTAGATTTTGGAGCCCGAGCTGTTTGTTGGAACCCACCCCTCCAGCCCTCGCGTTTGAAATAGAACAGATGTGTAACATAACAGGAAAAAAAAAATCCAGCTCTGTTGTGACAAATTCTTAACCAATTTTTTTGGAAAGATTTAAAATAACATAGTTTCTGTTGCGTAGGCTGTGATCCTGCTGACGTCCGTGCTTAGTTGCCCAGCACTTTCATATACATAAAACGAGAGGTATTTTTGGTGGAAGGAAGCACGGGCAGTGTGTCTGATTGGTAAAATAACTTAAAATCACATATCAACAGTAACTTCCAACTGCCCTAGAGCACGAGTTAATGAGATCACATGGAAACATATTGCGAACCAGGAAACATATTTTATACAGGACCAAAACAGTGGAAAAAAAGTGTTAAATACACAATGTAGTGGGGCTCCGTTTTGTACGCTTCACCTTTCTTGTTTGTGTTAGCGCACAGGCACGCCGGGTGCCTCCTGACGGACGGCAGCAAAGCGCCTACGGGCCCCTTGCTGCAAGGGAAAGATAAAAGCCTGTTTAGTCAAACTGTCCTATTATTGCCCTTGAAGTCTTCGGCAAAAAGCCGCCCCTCGACACAAAAGCCAATGGCCGGCCTCTCTGACAAACGTGAGCTACTTGGCACTTCAGTGGGAGAACATAAAAGGCTTTTTTTAAGTATGGGGAAAGGCTCTGAAGGATTTGCCTGGTGATAAAAGTCTCTATCTCATCTCCAAAAGGCAGCGAGTGTCTACCTCTGGATGGCCTGGCCAGACCCAAAACGGCTTGCTGCATTTCCCAACGCTGAATTGATCCAGGATCCTGCAAGAAGCTTGGGCAACGCAGGGAGGAGGAGAAGAGTAGTGATGAGGAAAGGACTGCAACGCTACATGCTCTAACATGGATCGCCCAACCTCAGTTTTGGGAGACAGCACACAGCAGAGAAGTTCTGCCTGGAGAAAAGTGAGACTGGCAAGGTTGAGAGCCAGGGAATGCATCGCTAATCGAAACATTTCAGCTACATGCCCAGTTTGAGAAAGACATCTTTGCTGTCAAAAGCAAGAAGCCAGGTGTGTTTGGGGAGGAAGAGGGGAAGGGGTGGCCATGGCAACCAGGGCCAGGGAACAGCCTGCAAACTTTTGGAAAACCAAACTTTTCCTGCACCCTGTGCTTCTGTGTATACAGCCTTCAGAAGATTTAAAAATAAAGACTGAGACCAAAAGAGAAAGAAATGGATGTAACTGAAACTCTGGCTATTCTGTGGTGCTTCCTACCTGGAGTTCTCTTGTGATAAATAAATGTGACCAGGATATTATCAGCTAACAACAAACGAGGTTTTCTGCTTTAAACATAAAAATGGTGGCTAAAGGAGAAAAATAAAATCACTGTCCAACACAGATA
>NW_010256084.1:26952-31000 GCF_000690775.1 Eurypyga helias
TCAGATGAAGTGAAGTAAAACTTGGAATAATGCACAAAAGAATCCTATTCCTATTCTGTTTGTATTCACTGTCTATAAAGCGTAAAAGGCCCTGCAACAGCCACAACAACGAGACTATCTCCTTGTTCTGCAATAAAAAACATACTAAGACACGATGAACTGTTTAAGTAAAGCCACCGGTTTGATGTCACCAAATTGTCCTGCTGCTTGACCAGCAGCAGGAGTCTGGTCAAGCTTCTGAATCAAGCTTCTGCTTCTGAATCCCCACTTCCAGGCTGCCCGGGCTGAGGCTCCTTTCCCAGAAAGCAGGTAACCAGTTACACCCCACAAATGGCCAGCTCCTCTTTGATCCTTCAAGGCTTTACTCATGGTCATGCCACACCAACGAAAGGGACAGCATCACAAGATACGGCTAAGTGGAATAAGTGGATGGGGAGACTTGGCAGGCAGCAGGGATAGGAAGGGCAAGGAGGAAAAAACCAGCATGCAGTAAAGATGTTATCAGGATTTCCCTCTAAGTCGGGGTTCCTTACCTCATGTAGGATGTCTGAGACAGAGACTTTGGTTTGGCCCACTGGTAGGGATGCTGTGGCACGGAGAGGTACTGCTCGCAGAAGTTTCCTTTCCTGATGTGCTGAAAGCTGGAGAAGTCTTCCGGTGACAAATCAGCAGTTGGCGATATGGTCCCGTGATCCTCGCCAGCTGGTTCAGTTTTGAGAGTCATGGATGGGGTGTGGTCGATGGCAGTCTTCCTCGACTTGATGGGAATCCCATCGTTCATATCGATAGTGCTGTCGGTGGTGAGGGCGTTGATGGCGGCGACGATAGCAGAGCTGGTGTACTGGTTGGTGTTCCCTAGCCACGTCTCATCCGTGACGCTCACCCGTGGCGAGTTTTGCGGAGAAGGCGTGGGGGAGTGGTGTGGGGAGTAGGAGGTCTGCCGGCCGTTGAGGTTGTACTTTCTCTTGTTGCAGGGAGATGGAGGCCTGGAGTTACGAGCCCCCAGCCAGTTCTCCTCCGTGATGCTTGTCCTGGGAGACGCCGATGGAGAATGCCTCGGGGAACTGAGCAAAGTGCAGGCCACCATGCTGCGCTGGTAGCCCTCCTCCGTGTCGGTGGTCTTCGGAGAGACACACGGGGACTGCCACGGAGAAGTCTGGGGTGAAGTATATGGATATGAGTAGTTGGACTCATAGGAAGACGCTTCAGAGTTGCAACTTCTGGAAGACAAGCTACTCGCTGGACTCAGGCAGGATGGGTCTCTGTACGCTTCGATGTTTGGTAAGTTCAAAGTGGCAGTGGAAGGCGACCGCTTGGCGTTTGGGATGGCCTCCTCAACCTCATCGTGGAAAAACTGGTTGTTGTTATGATGAAGTCCCATGTAAGATGTGATCTCAATTCTAGGGCTCTCCAGGGCTGGAGCTCCATTAGGTCTGATGTTCGGTGGCAGGTAATATTCAGAGGCCCCGCTGTCGATGTGTCCTCCATATCCAGAAGGATGGTTTGCCGATGGGACGACTGAAATGACAGGATTTGATGTCTGAAGGCCATGACATGGAGTTGACAATGAGGAATGTGCCACATTTAGAGGCAAGCCAGCATTTACATTTGAAGATGTATAATTATAGTGTTCTGGAAAACAAACAAACAAACAAACAAAAAGAAATTATATGAGGTGCTACACAAATACACTCAGTAATATATCCAGCTGGAGTGGAGGGACATGGCACAGCAGACAGAAGCACAGCTCTCGTAGCAGCCCAGCCCACAGGCGTGCCACACTAGGGGGGACAAGCTCCAGACTAGATTCCGTGAAAATGCCACTAATTGAACAGCACAAAACAAGCTATCTTGGAAGGGTGGCATACACAGACTGAGCCTGTCTTTAGGACACTCTTCTTATGTGAACCTTCAGAGCAGAAAATCAAATCTTCAAACAACACTGCTTCGGCACTCAGAGACTGCAGCGCTGCCCAAGAGAGGTGCTTTTACATAACTGAGCCTAATTCTGACCCTGCAAAGTTGGAATACACAAAAAACAAAGGACAAGAAACCAAAAGTGGAGACAGACTAAAGCAAAGAATATGATCAACTGCATTCTGTTAAAAAAATTATAAGCAACAGAAATTTCCATTACAGCAAGTTTCCAACTGGTTCCAGTTAACAAGGATTTTGGAACAAGACAGATCTATTGACCTGCTCTGGTTTCTGGGACCACTTATCCTCCAGCCCAACTGGCACAGGCCAGGTAAAGGATAAACATGGATGTCTCACGACTCTGTGACACCTGAAATTCCACTGAAATTGCTGGTTTGCACGCGCCACGTCAAGTGCTGCCAGCAGCGTGCTCCTGGCCAACGGTCTAACCATTTAACAGCTCCGGGTGTATAAACACAATAGCGGAGTTGCACAGATGGTGTGGAAAACCTGGAAGGTGACCGATCACATCACAGACTTGTGCCGACGGGCTCCCTGACGTAGTGCAGGGGAACGAGCCACCCTTCATGTGCCACCACCCCTGCTGTGGGGCCCAGCATCCCAAAACGGGTCTGCTGGAGACCAGCCCTGCCTCACCTCACTGTCGGCTTGCTGACGGGGCTCCTTCAGCTCTGCTCCCCCGTCCTGGGGCTGCGTATGTATTTCTCTTTGCCACCCAGGGACACCAGTGGGCTGCGTGTGGGGAGACAGGCAGCCCTCAATCAACGGGAGGGCCTCCTGGTTCTCGGAGCAGCCGTGGGACCAGGAGTCACCCACCCTGTGCTTTCTGAAATGGGGAGGCTCTGCATCACCCGCACGCATGGGCCACAGCCCATAATGCCAGGACGTCTTGCCTTAGTGGGAAAAGACTGCAAAACTTTTCTATATCAGAGACAACAGCTGCTGAACTTTGAGTCTGGGTAATGCTGTCCTGCAGGTTCCTCTCAGCAGGTTGGAAACGCACCCAGCTCCAGCCCCAAGCTGTGCTTGCAGCCCATCAGCATTCCCTGAGGTTTATTATGGAAGCAGCACTTTCCTGCAGGACACAGGGAAACTCCACCTCCCCCTGGCCACAGCCAGTCCATACGGAAAACTCGTCCCCTTCCCTCCCAGGAGTCAGGCTCCCTTGGTGACCACCCTCGCCCACCTTCCCCAGGGAGATATGGAAAAGCTGTGTTGATTATTGCAGCTGTTATTCCCAACTCGACCCGCTCCTCATGCAAACGAGCCTCTGAGTTGGTCACGCCAGCACAGCCAGCTATTCTGTTTCTTTTGTTTATCAGCTCAGCCCTCTCTGGTGTCATCCTCTGGCCATCCCGTGCTCGCCTTTCTTGCAGGCGACATCTCCCAGGCAAACGGTACTTAGGAAAAATGAATGTGCTGTCGCAGTTTCGCAGCAACTCTGCGATGTTCCAGCTGACATCAGGAATGATGAGCAACGCGCTCCCTAGTCTGCCTTCACAGGCTGGCCATTTACCGAGGAAGGGTCATTAAATCACACCGGAGCGTGCCACAAATAAAACTGGATTATTCAAAAGATGCTGCAGCTTCACACTCTATTCCCACAGGCAGGCAGGCAGTGTAGAGCAAGAGGTGCTACTCTGAGAAGGGCAAACCCACCACAGTGGTCACAGCGAGGCGCAGGTCTGCTGGGGGACGAGTCCCCTCCTCTCAAAACAAGTCCCATCTGGTTGCTGCTCTGCCACGCGGCCGCACTGCTCAGTGCCACCACAGCCTCCACCACTTCCCTCTCACTCTTTGTGGATAAAAAAAACCCACCCAAAGCAGTACAACAGTGGTGAGACCGTCCCCATTTCAGAAATCAGCTCAGAGAACGGCTCTAAGAGCGCCCTCAAGGCACTTCAACCCCCTCACGGCTTCCTCCAGCTCCCGAGAAAAGTGACGTCCCCAGCACCACGCTGCTGCCGGGCACTGGCTGGGCTCTTCTTCCACATCTTCCCGGCCCAGCGTGCCGGTGGAGGGCACAGGTGACGCGGCACAGCCGGGCACGGCTTCCAGTCCCCGCTGCGCAGCCAGAGGCCTCAGGCCAGGCTCCGCAGGCCGCCCCGGC
>NW_010256085.1:0-1082 GCF_000690775.1 Eurypyga helias
ATTTCCTCATGGATGAGGAAGGTTGTTTGGTTGGAGTTGGTTAGTTTGTTTGTTTGTTTGTTTGTTTGTTTTCTTTTTAAGAGCCCATATTTTAGGAGAAAGAAAAACTTTATCAAAACCTAAAGTTTTACTTTGGTAATCTTCATTCATGTTAGGAGTGTATTCTTTTTTCTTATAAGTCAAGCTATCTCAGAAATATTTTCTTAAAAAAAAAAAAAAAGGCATTTCATCCCCAATACCTCAGTACGTAAAGAGAATTGGCTTGGTTTTTCTTTTGCTCTGTACTGCATTTAGCAGTTTTCTTCATTGCAAAATGGATTTGTGAGTCTAAGAAATCAGAATGTTAATTTTTTATACCCACTATGCCATCAATTTTCTTTAAGTGACTAGATATGGTACAAGATACAATCCAGGCAGAGTTTCATTTTATCTTCTTAAAAATATCATGTCTAACTCAATTTTTTATAGACTGTTACTCAGAGATCTCAAAGTAATGATACTGTTCCACAAATCTGCAATCCTTTAATGCAGGAGACTGTATATTTAATTACAAAAAGAGTTTCATGAATAACTACTCTGTCAGTGGTGATCTCATTGCATATGACAGAAACAACAGTAATGCTTTAAGTGGAAAACCCAAGATGAATATTAAAAATAAAAATCAAAGGCAATTTTATGTATCTTCTAATGTAATTATTAACTATAACTGAGAAAGAAATAAGGGAGTAGCTAGTTACCTACAGGTCAAGGAAACAGTTTTCAAATTTTCAACTAAATAAATATTTCTTGATGTGAATGTGTGTCAGAAATTCATTGACTACATATACTTATTTATGCAGAGGAGGAGGTCAGGATTTTTTCTTAATCTGTTAAAGTCAGCATATCCTTTGAAATTATTATGTTTCACCTTCATTTTAAGTATTCTCTTCAAAGACTGAACGTTAGCTTTAGCACTATAGACTGTAATTAAACATTTAAAAGTTGCACATTTTTACACACTCTGTAGTTACTTAATCTGTACTGCATAAGATGTTGAAATCATCAGCAGAGCTGCAGAGGGAGAACAACATGCAGTATCAGCA
>NW_010256085.1:1103-20337 GCF_000690775.1 Eurypyga helias
AGTCTATATATCCTGCTTCATCAACCTGAAACAGAACAAACTCTGCATATCTTAGGTCTGTTGGCAAAAATAAGTTCTTATTTTTCTTGTTTGTTCAACAGGAATACAATATGTTGTAAAAATGGAAAATGAATACCAATTTATAAAGACTTATTGCTAGCTTCCCAGCTTCAGTAACTAGGGTTGATGCATCTATGGATAAGAAGTTTAGCATGCTGTAGCAAAAAGCGTGTTGCCTAGAAAAGAACCTAGTGTGACAAATTCAAAATTTAAAATTTATTTATAGCTATTGAAAGATATGTGATATAAACCTTCTGGTAGTTGTAATTAATTTTTCTGTAAAATAGTTAAACCATGAGTGAAGCATCTGTAAATCATTTGTTCTCCAGAGACACATTGTAAGAGGATAGTTCTGCAATTGTTACCCTGAGGGAACACTCCTAAGGAAAGGCTGGAAATCTCTACTTGCTTAATTTATTTCAAGGGTACGGTATATAAATTAATTCTAAAATAAATAAAGGCTACTTAATCTTACTCAAAACATCCATTTTTGAGGGCTGAAGTTACTTAAAATCTGTTTCCTTCTAGTGAGCAGAATTTCGCTATTTGAGCAAACTACATTCATCTTAATTTTTTGTTCAGTTGAAATACTATATTATACAGCACAACAGTCATTAATTAAAACTAGTTTAATCTAAAAGCAATGTGTGATCAAAACTGTGTTAAACAAGCTGTGATGACAAATCTACATCTTCTCCATAAAGCAATAGAATAAACCGAGTAAAAATTCCCATGTTTACTTTTAACAATACAGACTCAGTTATGACTTAAATAGGTTGGGATTTTTTCTTGTTTGTTTGTTTGGGGTTTTAATTTGGTTTTGTTCGAGTTTTTGTGAAAAAAAACTTACAAAAAGTAAATACTTACGCAACTTCAATACATTGTGAGAGAGGGATTGTTAATTTATTTCTAGAATATTTTACCTAGTAATAATTTGTTGTGATTTTGCCCTGTATGTACTATGGCTTCAAATTATTTAGTGAAAGCTTAATTAAGAATCCTTTTATGTTAGTTGAAATCCACTTGTTTAAGTTGGTAGACTTAATTAGATCAGATCCCTACTACCTATACTGATACATGGACAAAAATGCAAGTTCAAAATAAATACTTTGTGCAAAGTTAATCCATTTTGTGCATATTGTTAAAAAAAAAAAAAAAAAGGACCTCGGAAGGTAAGCTTGTCCAGCCCTCTGTCTCAAAGTATGGTCAGCTACAGCAGGGTATCAAACACAATGGCTAGTGAGATTTTAAATATTTCCTAGGATGGAGGATCCACATCCTCAGTGGGAAAAATGTCCCAGTGTTTCACCACTCTCAGAATGAAATAGTGGTGTTTTTTTTAATCTTTAAACAAATCTTCTTGTATTTTAGTTTATGTCCTTTGCCTCCAGTACCTTAAAAGGATGAGAAATAACTCTTTAAAACAATTCAATGTATTTACAACAAAATAATAATAATTAAAAAATCTGATAGTTACCAACTGTCTACATTTCTGGAACTACTAGTGATTCAGAGTTCTAAGTATATCTGTCAGGAGCAAATTAGTATTAAAAGTCAGGTAAAAATATTAATCATAAGGTTAATGCTTAACAAATATATTGTATAATTACATGCATATATATATATGTAACAATAAGTATGTAAAAGTATAAAGTGTATGTATATTTTAAAAATTACTCTTGATGCATTATTCATAAGAAAAATGCACAGTTATTGTTTACTAGTATTTTATTCTGGTGAATATGAGGTTTATGACTGCATACCTCTTATCTGATTGGAATTTTTCATAAATTATGCAGTCATTAAAAGGAAATTTTTATCACACTGAAATCATATTAATATGGACAAACTCATGAATTTGCCATCAGAATTTTCATTTGAAATTTGAAAAATTTATTCTGTTAAATAATAAATCAAAAGATTTAAATGTTCCAAATTACGGAGGCAATATTGTTGTTATCAGTACCACATAGTAGCAAATGACAAGCTACTGATATAACGTCTGGTATAAATCAAGACATTCAGAAGTTTTTATTTTGAACATAAAAGCAGTGTCTGTTACATTACAAAATTATAATTTTGAAGTGCACTATAAAACACATTTAATTATGTAAAAAAAATTAAAAGTTTTGTAAAAATTTTGTAAAAATTATGTAAAAAAATTAAAAATTAACCCATAAAAATTAAAGGTTTAAAAAATATTTCTAAAGCTTTCTTTACAATATTTAATTAAAGAAAATTTATTGTAACTGTATTTTTTCTCCTCCATTTACCATCTTTTTTGTTTCATTTTCTTAGATATGTCTTCCCGTTTTGATGAAGTACGTACATTACATAAAAAATGCATGTTCCCTGCTTTCCAGTACACAATACAAAATGACTAATTGTAATCATTACAAAATTATTACTGTTTATTAAACCTTTTAAATTATTTTATATAATTGCTCATATCTTCTTGTCTCCTTCCCAAAGTTTTATCTGCTGCACTCTCTTGAGAAACACCAAAAGACAGATTGTAGCATCAGATTTTCCCCCACATGAGAAGGTTTTCATTTCACTGAAACTGTCCCTCAGTTTAGGCACAACCACCTTCTTATATAATCAAAATTCTTGTGCAATTAATCTTGATGCTGATGCTTCTTCTCTGGGAGATCTTGTCACTGACATCTTGTCTTTTGTATTTTTTCAGCAATTTTTTGGATGTTTTCCCACATGTTTTTCTTCTTTCTTCTTAATATTCCCTACAGACTTTCTTTTCCAATTCTTCAGCATTATCATGTGGCATCCACTTCTTATATATCCCTGTGCATGACGCCGTGAAGTGTCTTCCTCCTCATTCAGCTTTTTTCCCTTTTACAAACTTTTATAGTTTTCAGATTCAGTAGAATCTCCTCAAGAACATTTTCCAGCTTCCCTAGGTAGGTAACCCAAGTTCTCCTCAGGTTGCTACTCAAATACAGTCTGAGAATATACCCTTTGACTCATTCAGGAAAAGAAAAAAACAAACAAGCAAACAAAAACAAACAAAAAACCCCACAAAATTTTCTTTACTACTTTGCATTCTGTACTTCAAAATTAGCACTCTGAAAATTGTGACATTTTACATTTTGTAGTGGCTGAATTACTCTGGTTTTTATTCTCCATTCTCACTGACTGTTGTGTGAAATATCAGGAATGGATTTGCATTCAGAAATGAACGATGATGCTGAAATTAATGGTCTTCTGCTCTGTATAATCACAAATTCCACAGCAGGGGAAAAGCCCCAGGAGCACTCTTCAGGGAGGCATCAGGGGAGACCCATACCCTGGCAGATTATCCATCCATGGCTGAGGCATCAGTGGCTGCAAATTTCAAAGGTGTTTTCCTAAAGAGGAATGTCATCATCTCTGACATAAGCATACAGTGAATTGTCAGTGAAGTGATATACCTATGTACCAAATATAGACACTAAATACAGGCTATTCTATACTTATTCTATACATCTGTGCATAGCAATACTATTTCTCTTTTGATCGTATGTTTCCCAGGCCCTGAAGCAGAGGGGCATCCAGCTGTGAACATTTCGCTACAGAACTTGTTGGATCGGTCCACATGACCTACTCTTCCTCAGCGTTCTTCGGGTATACTGTAGTGCCCAGTACACCAATGTAAGCCAGAAACTATTTTTTTTTTTCTCTAATCATTAACTCTTTCTCATGAGTTTTTTGATCATTCTCTTCCTTCATTGAACTATTCTCTTTGATCTACCTGTTTATTAATAGTAAATTTTCTCACTCAAAATTCCTGACTGCTCAGAATATTTAATTCCCTTTCTGTAAGCAGATGTTTCAAAAGAAGGTCATACTTTTTGGCAGAAAGATTGAATGTTTTATCCTCACCTACAAAGACCTGTTGTCTTCCTTCCATCTCCACATTCACCTATTACTACTATTTTAACCACAAAATAATCTACCTTGTTGTAGTCTTGTCTTTTTTTTTCTTTTTTTTTTCCTTTTTCCACTCATGCTTGTATGTGCTTTGCTTTCTGACATTGAATTAAAACAATTCAGCCAGTGTGGACAAAAATCTGCATGTTTATAAAAATATAAAGCCATTATAACTTCATCACTTCTTACTACATATGCATGAATAATGCCTCCAGAAGACCACAAACCTGCTTGTATTTCTATACATATGCACTTTTGCCTGCCTACCTCTATGCTCCTTCCTTCTTGAATTTATTCCTGCTTTCTTCCTTCTTTCCTAAAGAGTAAAAGAAGTTGTTACAATAATTTATGTCAATATATTTTTCAGGTTTGGGTTTGTTTGGGTTAGTGGAATTTTGTTTTAGGTTTGTTTGTTTGGGTTTTGATGGTGGTGGTGGTAGTTTTTGTTTGGTTGGGGGGTTTTGTTTGTTTGTGTTGGGTTGGGTTTTGTTGTTGTTGTTTGTTTCTTTGTTTCCATGCAACTTTCAGTTTTATTTTAAGTTAGCTGTCATTTAAAATAAAAAGTTAATGGTTCTCTGAGTCAGAAACTATACAGGAATCCAGTATGTATTTGTTTGACTTACTGTCTTATGGTATTTTTATTTCATTATGTCTTTTTTTTTATGTTTTGCACTGAGTATGGTCACAGCTGAGTGGACTCCTAAAAAAAACTTAAATCACTCAGAATTATTTCAAGATAAAATATTATCAATTTTATATATGCTATTATCTGCTTTGTAATAGATATCACTTAATATGCAGTAAATTGAACAACACACATTTTTCTTGTGACAAAAGAAATCCCTTGAATTTCAAGACTTTACAAAAAGTCTTGAAAATTTCATAAATGCTAATGTTAAATGTGACTGATGATACATTATTTGTATTATTTTTTCCTGAATTCAAGTGAATATATCCATTTTTTCACACCATTAATGGTACACAAATACAATCTATAAACAAAAAGTATCAACAAAAAGTAATGTCTGTTAAGCTATTCAGATTTTAGAACAGCTGATCTTGATCTAAACTATAACTTGATGGAAATATAATAAACCAATATTGCATAATACAAAGACACGATAAAATAAAACAGCCTCTGTCACAAAGGATGCTTTTTGAACAATAGACTTTGAAATCCATAAATATAAGTACCATAACATCTAAGTGGCCAGCTTTATCAAATGCTTTGTACTTAAGTCAGAAAACACACAATCTAGGGTTTTTCTTTATTTTTCTTCTTAATATTACTCAGACATAAAATAATATTTTATTCTCTTAGGCTGAAATTACTCTGTGAAACAAAGTACCATGAAAAGGACTCTGTATGACTTCCATGAAAACTAGCCATTTTGTAATACCTGCTTTTTTTTTTTTTTTATCTTATGAATAATCCAAGAAAAATAGTCCAGTTGTTAGCATACTTTGATTGCCTGTCTTCTACTTTTAGTACAAGATTATAGCAACTCATATTTGGCTTTCTCCTAGTTACTGAACAAAGTGGTAATCAATGGTTTTGAATTCTCTGACATTTTAGTATTTCAAAATTATTTCAGAATTATTTTATTCTCACACTTGAATAGTAAATGTATTGATATGTTCATACATTCCCTTCTAACATAGTTTTCATCCTCAATGCTACATATGAATAATAAGCTTATACTATGACTTTCCTGGTAATTTATTATAGTCTTTTTGGCACTCATCATTCTAATTGAACTTCATTTTCATCTGTTTTGTGAGAGCATGTATTCCTTTTTCAATTTAAAGAAAACTTTTATATTAAGCTACAGAGTCTACTATCTTTGTCTCTAACTATAAAAGAAGTTAGCATATACATCAAATAGTAATGTTTCACTTTCATCTGCTCCTTCTGTTTTTACAGATATTAAGACATTCTGATGAGAAAGAATATCTCATTATATGAAGTTTGCAGCTTTCTATTTCTGAAAAAAATATACATTTATACTACAGCAAAGCAAAATCTAATTTTAAGGGGGGAAAAAAACCCATAAACCATTTATTAGATAAAAGGTAACTGGAAGGTGTATGATGAAGTGCTATAGTTTTAGGTACAATTTTATTAAACATTTTCATAAACTACCTGGAAGTAATAAAGAGCTTGTTTTGATATTCATATAGGATGTTACACTGCAAGGAATATAATTAAATTCTATGTGATATATATGCACAAGAATGCTCAATATCTTTAATAATGATTTTGATTCTGACCATTATACTACTAACACAAATGTGGGATTGTAGAGAAAATTAAGAAAGTTCACTGGTAGCAAAAATGATTAAGAAATCTCTGAAAATAACATTAAAAATAATATATGGACATTATTTGTCTGAAAGACTAACCTACATGAGCTGTTCCTTCTGTTAGTTCAGCTGTCTGATCAAATTTATTTTAAAAATAGAAAGAACAACTAATAATTTTTTTTTTTCTTCATTGAAATATAAAACATGGAACACCATTTCATTGATGGGCAGTGATCAACTTGAGCCAAAATGTAAAATAGCTTGTACCTCTATATTCCAGTTTGGATTTTCTTTTTCTTTCGTTGTTTTTCTTCTCCAATTAGCAAAGTGTGTAACACTGTTTTTACATGTTCAGTCACTTCCAAACGCATTCTTGTACTGACTGCTATCTGTTCTTTTTACAAAACAAAAGAATAAAATAAAGAGTTAATCTTAATAAAACAAAGAAGTTTCCCATTTTTATCCAACGGTATGGTGGTTACATAGTCACAAAGGTTCTGTCAATGTTGCATGCATAATTCCACTGATCCAAAATTCTGTATATTAGCTGTTTACAGAAATATTTCCTTCATCTGTTCACAATATCTTCTGTAACAATCCTTTGAAATCTCTTGACTTGTCCAGCCAGGTTTTAATTCAGTCCTCCAGCAAGACTCATAGTTTGATTTTCTTCCCACTTTTCAATACTGAAGAATCAAACATTCCCTTTCCTTGCTTTTGTGTTTTGTCATTCATAAATGAGAATTATTTATTAAATAAATTACAACTTTTAAGATTAGTTGAATGCAAAGATTTCTAAAATTCTGTCTTAGTAAAAGTCTAAATGAAAAGAACATCAGCTTCATATTTTCATTGAGTTAGATGAATATAGTATTGAGCTGTTTGTTTTAATACTTCAGAGAAGCAATATTAACAGATGAATATTAATTGTTATGAACACAGTAAGGTGTCATTAAAAGTACCATTCTTGAATTATTAAAACTTTACAACACCAAAAAAAATCAAACATTTATAGCATCTGATTTTTCATTTTGTTCTCTTCAGTGGAAATTAAATCTAATTTTTGATTTAACACTAATTTTAGCTTTACATATCTAGAAGACTGCTGAATGATGAAGTTATTGAAGGATGCTTCTATTGCAAGACAGAAAGAGCTACTTATAGGTTATATTTAACCTGATCCATCTAGTATTGTTTGTCATAAGATTAAATTAATTTCCTTTTAAATGTATTTCTCTCCTCAGACTATAATAAGAATTTTGAGTGGCTAACTCAGACTTTGAGATCCAACATGCAAGTACCTTATTTAAGACAAATGAATCATGCATTCTTTTAGTAGGAAAAAAAAAAAAAAAATTCAAGAGTGAAGATGCTCAGTACTTGTGAAAATCAGTCAGATATTTATTTACAGATGACATGTTACTACTGAGTTTCAGTTTTTGCAAATGCCACAGTTTCAATCACTTAGGTCAAGATACAGGTCAAATATTTTCATGCCTGAATTTTACACTTGCATGTCTCCTCACTGTAGTACAGACTCTGAGATTTTCAACCTACAGTCACTCAGGAAGGAAACATTTCCTGTTTCTTTGGTATAAAATCTTCATTATAAATCAGGGGGGAAAAAGAAGAATAAAAACCTACTATCTACTGTAGCAACATCTTACTGACAACTTCATTGCACTTTATTGTTAATTATATATTACTGTGTTAGCTGTGACAGTAAGAGAGAGAGATGTACATAAATGGACACATAGAGAACTTCAAAGAGTGTTTGAAACTGTCTTAGGGAGCATGTTCATTCACAGCAGTCAGTGGTTTTTACCTCAGAACTAAAAAAGCCTACTTATGAGTTGTTTTCAATACATACATAACTTGAGTTTATTTAAAATAATTTATAAGCATGTAAAGTGACATTCTTTTTTTATAATCTGAGGTTATTAATCACTTCACCCTTTCTAGCTAGTACAGAGACAAATAATTGGAAAAAATTACCTCCATTTAATGTGGTTGCAATGTTGACAGAGACTATAGACACAGAAAATGAAGATAAAAAAACAAACCCAAATATAATAAATATTAATACAACTTTAGTAGAAATAGGGTGACACCAGATCATTTTTGCCAATCAAGCTATTCTTTGAATATTTGTGTGTCTTTGTTTAAGTTTATTTGTTACAACTGCTCTTGTAGGTTTTTTGTTAAGTCTTTGAATATGGTAGGAGTACTAGCTTTCACATAGATGGAGCATCCTAATATGATTGAAATATCCCTCTAAACATAATGGGAATAATATCTCCAGCATGCCTTTGTTACTGTTTGAGAAATAGAGTGAAAATTGTTACACAGCTAACATTCTGGGCAGGGTTTGTGTGAACTGTGTGGAGAAGGAGTTCTTACAGCATCCAAAATTAAAGAGTCCAAAAGAGCAATCTTTAACATTGTTTGATACAGTTTGCTCTGTATTCCTGACAAGAGATAAACGCTGCAGCGACAGCTGCTCCTTCTCCCTTCCTCTCCCCTCACAGCAATTGCACAACCTCTCACAGATGCCCTGCATCTTGACATAGTACCGGCTGCACATCAGCTGCAGAGGAGGCACAGCAAGTTTTCAATTTGAGCTGTCAAAAAAGGCATAGGGGAAGGGGAACAGTGCTGAAAAACCAAAAACTATTTTCATTTTGTTTATGTTTCTTCAGTCACTCTATATAGCTATGAAATTGTTGAAAGTGGGACCAGTCATACCTAGGCACCTAAATCATCCAGCTTAAGTGATGCACTTCTTGGATGAATCCTTTTAATAGAGTGATATTTTTCTCAGTTAATTTTATGCATTTTATTATGAAATTTAATATGCTGGCAGATATGGTTGCCTTCAGCAAGGCATGCAGCCAAGTTGATTTCACTGGAACAAACAACACTACTATATGCAATAGTTCTCATGGTACAAACAGGAAACTTACTTTCCTTTTGAGAATTTTTGATTCTGTGTTTGTTCCATCAAAAAAAAATTTGGGAATGGGAACCAAAACCTGTTATAGATTAATTGGCACTGCAAAATGCACTCTTGTTTGTCACTGAACTCTAAATCAAAGTCAAATATGATAATGTGAGCCAGGTGTAATTTTTTTACATAATCATGTCTACAAATTCTGTTTTCTTTTTGTAGATGTAACGTAAGTCTAAGTTCTGATACAATTATGTTAAATAGGAGGCTTAGATATTTGTAAATAGCCAAATATACCCTCATTGAATTGGATTCATTGAAGGGAGCTCTTATCAGCCTCTGAACCTCTACAAAAACAATTACAAATCTTAATAAAATCTCACCAAAAAATGGTATACAGTTCATTACAATATATTGATGATTCAAAGAAAACTAAATGGTCTATTGAACACTCGCTATACCAAGGGTCTAGAAATGTTAATCTAACAGTTGACGAACTGAATTTGTTTTTAATTATTTATTGTTTAACAGGTTTGGTTTTGTTTTTTTTTTTTTTAGGGGGGAGGTTTGTTTTATGTTTGGTTTTTGATTTTTTTTTAATCTGAGAAGAGACAGTCTGTTTAAACATTTCTCCTTCATTTTCACTGTTTTTTTCCTTAATCATTAATTTATTGTTATTTTCGTTGTGTCTTTCAAACTTTTTTCTATTTTACAGTTGTCTAAGCACAATTTAAAACCAATCATGCTTTGTAGCTACAGAATTTTAAGCGTAATTACTGCTTCTCACTCATTCAGAATGCAAGTCTAAAGTGCTACAGCTCATCACTTGGAAAATGATAAAGTCGTAAGCAGAAAGTGGTGTTTATATAAGTGGTTAATATTATCTGTGAACTTTGGCAAAGCCAAGTGAAATGCCATTTATGCTATTGAAGATACTGAACATTATGCTCTACCTTTCCTGAATCAGTCAGAAAACAGACTGTCAAAAGTCACATGTGCCCTGCTTTCACAGTGTTCCTGCCCCTGGAATCAAGCGAGGTTCATTGTCTTACTGCATCAACTGTGCAATCATGTTTCACTGGGCAGAAATTGTTGGGCTACAGTGTGGTGAACAGAAACTGTTATTCAGGCCATCACTGTACCTCAACTTTGTTCCCATACTTTCCCAGCTTCTTTAAGGAACAGAATTTCAATTAAATGAACAGTATGGTTGCTTAGCAGGACAGAGCAAGAGATTTCAGATGACATATGGAGGGGAAAAAGTAATGCAGATCATTGTTAAGGCATCAATGAAAGAAGCAGCAGCTTTAGACACATACTATTAACTTTCTTTTTTGTAAATAATGAGGTGGCTTAACAGTTTCCTCCCAGCAGCTCCCTCCCCTGTTCAAGTCTATTACATTTGACAAAGCTTTGCACTGTGGCCTGTACACAGATCTATTATTGGGATTTCAGAAGCAGCAGATTTAAGTACAGTCAGGTCAAAATGTAGGTCAGATGGTCTGCATTAAATGCAGGTGAACTGACAATTGGGAATTACACTGGAAGCTCACATCTGAAAGTAAGATACAAAGTCTGAAGTTAAAGAAAAATCCCACATTGTTAAATGAGACATCTTCAATTTTAATCTTTCTGCAGTTCTCACAGAAACAGAATCACAGAATATCTCGTTAGATGGGGTCCATAAGAATCAAGTCCAACTCCCTGCTCCTCACAGGATTACATAAAACTGAATCTTATCACTAAGGTCATTGTCCAGATGCTCCTTGAACTCTGACAGGCTTGGTGCCATGGCCACTTCCCTGGGGAGCCTCTTCCAGTGACCAACCACCCTCTTGTTGAAGAACCTTCTCCTGATGTACTATCTGAAGTCCCCCTGACACAGCTTCATTCCATTTCCTATGTCTTGTTGCCTGTCACCAGAGGAGATCAGCACTTCCCCCACCACTGCTCCCCTTGAGGAAGGTCTAGACTGCTATGAGGTCACCCCCCAGTGATGAGGTCACTCCTCACCCTTCTCTCCTCCAAGCTGAACAAACCACGTGACCTCAGCTGCTCCTCATAAGTCTGGCCCTCAAGAACTTTCACTATCAATCTCTACTAAAGCCTGCTAAACCTTGTAATATGAAGTCTGTTAAACAAGCATATCCATTTTATTAATTCATGACATTATAGTTGGAAAATCATTGAAAATTGGTTTTCAGAATGAATTCTCAAAACTTCTCAATTTTGCTGGCATTGAGGAAATATTATTTTTTTACAGTATGTAAAATGAATAGCTATACTGAAAGAGGCCAAAAGTCTATCTAGTCCAGTAATGTTTCTGACAAGGCCAGCAGCTAAGATCAGAATATAAGAACAGGACAGCTATAGCTATGGACATTCTGTTGCTTAGACCCAGAAATTGTAATCCAATTATCCTGATTATTTTTGGTAATAGTTCTTTCTAACTTACGTAAACACATTTGGTATTCAAGTATCATATAATTTGAATTTAATTCAATCATGTGTTATGTGATGTACTATTTTTGTTATGTTTTTTAACCATCAACATGATAAACTTACACGGTCACCTAACACTTCTGTTAGAAGAAATAATAAACTATTTCCTACTTACCTTGCTTCTGCCAGTTATGATTTTATGACCTATATTCATGCTTTCTTTTAATTGTTTCTTATGTTACCTCATTATAAACTCCTATCATATGGAAGCCATGATAGATATCCAAAAATCCTCTACTTAATATCTTCAGTTTTACTAAATTACTTTTGAGATGAGTTTCCTTGAAAGAAACATGGAACTAAAGGATGAAACATGCAAATATAGAGCTCAATGGCTATTTATCTATTGCTTTACTTAACAAGTAACTCCTCATTCAGATGTCTTTTTTGTTGCTGCCAAAAATTAAGCATATAGAACTAGAACAATCTAGAATATCTGTAAGGTGCCTTTCTAAGAAATATTAACTGATTTTCACTATATCTTTATGCTAAATGAAATAGAGAACTGTTCAAGTTATTAGGCCAATGATATATAATACCAAACCACCATATTCACAGTGCTTAGAGCTAGCTTTTTCCCTCTCTCTTCCTTTTTTGGTTTGGTTTGGTTTGGTTTGGTTTGGTTAGTCTTTTCTTTAAAAGGCCCAAAACAAAAATTGAGCATAAGTTAACAGTCACGATTCTATCACTTCATCTCATTCCTCCTTTATTAAAGTACATCAATATAGCTTTAACTGTAAAAATATGGTTCTAAAATACATCACAAAGGTAGGTGAAGTCAGAAAGGCTTTCTTCATATATCCATCATTGAAATTGATGGCAATTTCTTCTTATCAGATCATTTTACCATAGTTTATTTTTTTTTATTTTGAAAATTTTGCAATATTATAATTCACTTGCCATTGTAATGTTAAAAATATCCTTTCTATTCACCCAGGTTTTTACATCATTACTGGTATGATGGACAGAACAATTTTCAGTACAAAACTCCACTAAAGCTGCTCTCTATTAAAAAACTTGCCCATTCTTTTTGTTTGTTTCTTGCAATAGATTTACTAACCTGTGAGAATGTAATAAATTTTGCATTTAATATATCTTACAATAGTTTAATTCCCTAAAGTGTCTATAAGAGTAACTTTCAAAGTGAAAGGTTTTTTAAAAATCCAAGTTCATTTTATCAACATTATCAAGTATATCTGAATGCATATTGATTCCTTCAGAACACAGTTTATTAAAACATAACTTCTTGATATAAAAATCAGTGTTGATTCTCCCAATACATTTTATTTCTCCATTTATATACAAAGCTGTTTTGCATTACACTTCAAAACAATTATCTTCATTTTGTCCACTAGTCAAGTTTCCCCATCCACACTGAAACCTTTTCTAAAAATAGTTTATTGACTTGCCTCCTCCTTAGCACCTGAAAATACAGCTAATTTAGATTATAGTTAAAGATCAATTAGCAGTTCAGTAATGCCGTATTTTATTACTTTCAGAACTATTTACTGAAATAATTCAGTTCTATGGTTTTTATTGATTTGTTCTAAAAGTATACTATTAACATATCAGTGTGAGGTTATTTTCTTAGGTTCTTTCCTGTAAAGACAGCATGTGGAATAAGAACTTCCCTAAATTCCTTTCTGTGCATGTTATTACAAATAATTGATTTAGCTTTTTATTATGTTTAATCTTTCCTTCAGTATTCTATTTTTGAGATGATCATCTATCACTCCTGTCAGATCTCTGGAAAATGTTCCATTTCTAATGTGCTGGAAGAATGTTCAATATTAGTTTTAATGCCTACAGCAAGTTGCTCATGAAAATATTATTTTTTGTAGAGTCTTAAAGGTTCACATTTTCCTTCCCAGATTTTATGTTCCATTTATGAAAGAGAATATTCTACTTTTTAATCGCCTTTATTAAGGATGTAACTCTTCCTTTCTTTCTTTATTTCTCTCTGTCTGTCTTATTCTTCTAAATTCATTGTTAACTTTTACACAATTAGTTAGAACTACTCTAGACTGTCTCTTGTATTTTTTTATTTTATAAACTTATTCTAATGAGTTTCTAATGTTGTCCCTATCTCTGGTAACTGAATGAACCACGAAAAGAATCCTGTTATTAAGCTTAAGGGTTTTTTGAATATTAATTCTTAAATGCTCAGCTAGTAATAAATAGTACTATGATACTTCAAGGAAATTGCTGCAAACATAAAGCAGCATGGATAATAAAATACTGTAATCTAAGCATGTCTGAAATGAACAGGCTTTGAAAAGGGTCATCAAATAATTCTGAACAGTATTACCTAAAAACACAAGGGAAGAAATATACTTCAAAATTAGTAATGGGGAGAAAAAAAAAAAAAATCTTGCAACACAGCAGATGTAAGTTTGAACTTGTTACAAATAACACATTAGCCATGTTTACAGCAAACCAGAAACTTCTTGGCTTCTGGCAACCCCATTGTACATCAGAAATATGAACTGCAGTAGCTGACATTTACATTTTGTTATTTTCTCTCTCATCATTCTTTACTATTTGTTTTTGATAGAGAAAATTTCCTGTCCCCATTCTTCCTTTCTGAATTTAGGGACTTTAGGATAAGAGAGGTTTTAAAGAAATTTAGCTGACTAAAAATGAAGCATTTAAATTTAATTTTTAAAAAAAACCTTTTTTTTCCCTACTGTCAGCCATGTAAATTGATTCTGTGTATGGCTGTCCAAGGGAGGCCACAAGTGATTCTGATAACTTTAAATTTGAGAAAGCTCTTTAGAACAAATGAGACACTTTGCACAGATTCTTTAGCTAACCTTTTTTTTCCCTACTGTCAGCCATGTAAATTGATTCTGTGTATGGCTGTCCAAGGGAGGCCACAAGTGATTCTGATAACATTGCAGAATATTACAATAGTGCTCATAGTGGATCAGAGAGGATGTGGCACACAGTACAGCAGCAGGGATTTCTTTCTGACCCCTGAAGATCACTTAACATGTATTGTTTTTGCAAATAAAGCTTTTTTGATTAATAAGTGACTAACTTCCTTCGTCCTCACTGAAACTTCTTTCAAGTTTTCACTGAAATAGATGAAGTAAAAAAGTTTTTCATGTCATGTCAACAATAACTAAACCAGGGAATAACATTTCTTTTGCTCACATGTAAGTAGAAGAGACAGAAGGATAAGAGAGAGTTCTTGCTCATTATATTGAGCAATTATCATACTTTTGAAAGCCTTTATGATTTTTATTTTAAAAAAATATTTTGAAAAAATCAAATATGCTTACAAATAATAGTTATAGATTTTCTTTCACAATTAGCTGAAATACAAGATTTGCAATTAATTACAAGTATCTGATAAAGTCTTTTTTATTCACAACCCTGAAAGAGGTTTAACTGTTATAACAATTATATAACTTCTATCCACCAAGGTCATGTCGTATATATTACCTCTATTCATGTTATATGTCTGCATTTCACAGTATCATAGTATCTTTTAGGTTGGCAAAGAACTTGAAGATCATCAAGTCCAACTTTTAGCCTAACATTGCCAATACCACCACTAAAGCCTATCCCCAGCTCCCTCATCCAAACATTTTTTAAATACTTACAGGTATGGTGACTCAGCCACTTCCTTGGGCAGTCTATTTCAATATCTGACAACCCTTTCAGTGAAGAAATCTTTCTTAATACCCAATATCAAGGTCCCTCTGGATGGCATCCCTTCCCTCCAGCGTGTCAACCGCACCACACAGCTTGATGTCATCAGCAAACTTGTTGAGGGTGCACTCTATTCCTCTGTCCATGTCACTGATAAAGATGTTAAACGGTACTGGTTCCAATACCAACCTCTGAGGAATTATGCTTGTCATTGGTCTCCATTCAGACATCTCCACGTTGACCACAGTTTTTGAGTGTGACCATCCAGATAGTTCCTTATCCACCAATTGGTCCATCCACCAAATCCATTCCTCTCTGATTCAGAGACAAGGATGTCATGCAGGATGGTGTCGAACACTTTGCATAAGTCCAGGTATATAACATCAGTTGACAGGTCTTTATCCACCAAGGTCATGAACCCATCATAGTAGGTCACGATATTCGTCAGGCATGATGTGCCCTTGGTGAAGCCATGTTGGCTGTCACCAATCATCTCCTCATTCCCCATGTGCCTTAGCATGATTTCCAGGAGGATCTGCTCCATGATCTCACCGGGAACAGAGGTGAGACTGACTGGCCTGAAGTTCCCCATATCCTTCTTTTTTTCCCTTTTTAAAGATGGGGGTTATGTTTTCCCTTTTCCAGTCAGTGGGAACTTCATTAGACTGCCATGACTTCTCGAATATCTCAAATATGATCACCTTTAGACCTCGCATTGTGACTTCATTGCTGCCTACATGAAAAATCAGTAATGGATAATAAGCCGAGGACCATACCAGGGCAGGAAGCTTTCTCTTATCATCTTTAACTTGGGCCCCAGGGAGGCAGAAGATATCTTTATATGCGTCCAGTCTTCCTACTGGGCCTTCTGTTCCCTTCAGGAGAGAGTCCTTTCTGACAATGATCTGTCTTTTGTTCTTGTAGATGCCATTTTGATGCAGCTTGTAGGTTGCTTAACCTCAGTGACAACTCTAAGTTAGGTGATCCCTTGTCCTTACAATTCCTTTGTTTCACTTGCAGGGCTCTATACCTTGGAAGGTGGGGCTGTCACTAAGGGGACTCACCTGCTATGCCAGACTGGAACGTACTTCCATTGCCCTCTATCCCTTGTTACCTGGTTCTGCTCAGTGGACAGAGGAAAGGGAGATTTAACCCATGCCCTGACTGCATGTGTGGGCCTTCCCAGGGATAGTATGGTGTGATTCCAGTGGTCTATCTCCCTCTTGCACTCCCTGATACTCCTCAACCTACTCACCTCCTCCCAGAGCTCTGTCACTAAGCAGAGGAGCTCCTCTCCCTGGGCGCACCTCCCACAGGTGAGCTCACTGCTGCCCTCGACAGCACCAGAGCAGGGCACAGCCTGCAGCCGGGCACCTGGGTGGCAGCATATTACCACTGGAGCTCCATCTGGGATGCTACATCTGTTGTGGTGGGTTCAGAGTGGAGAGAGGCCAGGGCTTTCTGCCAGGTGGCTACCTCTGGTTTGGGGCTGTCGGAGCACCAGCAACTGTAAGAATTCTCTGATTTGTATGGTAAGGCACAAAATGGTTTGTAACTAACAGCTGCAAGTGAATTTGTTTTCAGCCACCACAAGTCAGTGAACATTTCCTTCAACAGGGCAACATATTTAAATTATACTAAACTAAACAACTTAAAGTAATAGTAAGTTACTCTCCTATACAAAAATTTGGGGTTTTCTTTTTCCTGAACTAATAGACTGGCCTTGAACATGCCACTTCTGTAAGTAAGTACAGTGTTTTCAAAGTGACTGCATCAGTGAACAGCTACTACAATGGTATTTGGAAAGCAAATTTAAAAAGGGTAATGCAGCATAATTCCTACATTTCTCTTTTTATTGGGGAGAATGGTCCTACTTGCTCATTATTTATTGCAGGGATTGAATCTTGCTAGAAAGCTGTGGTTTAGTACTTCTTTGTTAGATATACTTTATTTTTTGCAGAACAAATAGCTAAAAGTTTTATTATGGTGATTTTTTTCCTGCATTTTTAATCTGTGATCCTCAGAGTATTAGATTTTAATTTAGTCACATGGAGGGAAACTGAATATGAAATTAATATCCAACTTTCTCTTGCAAAAGATAGAAAAGAGGAGGCATAGACACATTTGTTTGAGAACATAATTCAGAATAAATTGTACAGTACAAGAATAGTAGTTGTCTTGTTGTTGCTTTTGTGAAACTTTTGTAATTACAAGGGGAACAAGATGCATTACTTGGATATTTTAAAACCACTTTGAATAATTAGATATTTATACAGTGATTTCTGTATCCCTTAGGTTTTAATTAGTTTCTCAGCTATTACTTGCAAGCTTTTAATAAAATACAGAACTTTCTGAAGCTTTTACTGGAAATGATTTTGTAAGTAGGTGTTTGACTTTTTTTCCCATAAAAGTAAGATAATAATAGTAGATAAAATAAATACTTCTCTTTCTTGACTTTGTTGTTTATTTTGCAGAAGATAATTTGGTGACGATTTCCAGTGGGCTCAATGGTATTTTGGAATGAATCCAAAAATCTTATGCATGACAGTCCCACCCAGTTCATGGCATACAGTTGTTTTCCTTAGTGTGAGTTTGCACTTTCTTATGAGAAATCCATCCGTGAGATAGTCCTCCTATCACCTTTAGTTGAAATGGAGAAACAGTCAAAAAACATAATGCAACGCTCACTTCTTTCTGGGGAAGGGTGGTTGTGGGAGTTAAAAAATAAACATTTTCCTCTTCCACAGTCACATCTGTATTATTTATCCAATTCTTATTACACATCAAAAAGTTATTATTTTAGTTTCAGTATGTCAAAAAAAAGAAAAAGAAAAAGAGAAAGAGAAAAAGAAGCTGCACATTCATAAATATATTTAGAATATAGATTTTAAAAAAAGGTACACAAACCCTACAAAAGAATAAAAAGGATTGAATTATATGGAAATGCTGCTTTCTCAGAAGGATAATATGTGTTATATAAGGAAAATAAAAGGCAAAAAAGGGGAAATGCAATTTTCTAAAATAGAATTAGATCAGCTAAATAATGTGCTATTTGGAAGATACTTCTAGATTACCAAAAAGGTTAAATGACTGTAATTCAAGTATAAGATTCATCTAACCTTCTTTTACGCTAATTATAAGTGATCTTATGAATGTCCATGAGTCTAATCATGCCTGTAAGTTTAGAGCTAAATATCTCCAGCACCGTTTACTGAATAAATTTAGGTTTTTTAGAGGATTCCTCATCTTTGTGTATCTTTGACCGAAAGCTGACTAAGAGAAGAAATTAATGTGTTCAGTTAGACCAGCATGGCAACACACATAACCATTAAATATGAGATCTCGAAACTGGATGTCATACTGAGTTTGTCATATCGTATATTGTGCTGGGTTTAGTTGGGATAGAGTTAATTTCCTTTACAGTAGCTAGTACGAGGCTAAGTTTTGTCTGTGCTGAGAAGAATATTGACAGCACACTAATTTTTTAGTTGTTGCTAAGCAATGTTGATATCAAGTCCAGGACTTTTTCAGTTTCTGATACTACAGCCCTGTTCCCAGCTTCTTTTCTGCAAGAAGCTGGGAGAGGGCACAAGCAGGACAGCTGAACCAAACTGATGAAAGTGATATTTTAAAATGTCATGATTGGCATACAGCTTAGGGGGTATTGGGTTGGGGATCACTCTCTCTCGGGCTTGGTCTGGCTCTTGAGCTTGCCTGCTCTTGCTCTTTCTATGCAGGGAGTGGTTGGGTGTCAGTCAGCAGGTGACAAGCAGTTGTATCACTTGTTTTCTTTTCTATTATTTTCATAACACATTATTAGTAGTAATATTATTATTA
>NW_010256086.1:0-995 GCF_000690775.1 Eurypyga helias
GAAGCTTCCTCTTCCTAGAGCTCTGCTGCCCCCCCACTTGCCCTAGGCTCAGCCCCATGCAGTGGTGACCTCCGGGATGCTCTACAGGGTGACCCCGGGGATGGGGTGATCCCATGGATGGGGTGACTCAGGGGATACGGTAACCCCACGGATGGGGGGACCCCGTAGAGGATGGGGTGACCCTGTGGGCATGGTGACCCCGTGGATGGGGTGACCCTGTGGGCATGGTGACCCCGTGGATGGGGTGACCCTGTGGGCATGGTGACCCCGTGGATGGGGTGACCCTGTGGGCATGGTGACCCCGTGGATGGGGTGACCCTGTGGGCATGGTGACCCCGTGGATGGGGTGACCCTGTGGGCATGGTGACCCCGTGGATGGGGTGACCCTGTGGGCATGGTGACCCCGTGGATGGGGTGACCCTGTGGGCATGGTGACCCCGTGGATGGGGTGACCCTGTGGGCATGGTGACCCCGTGGATGGGGTGACCCTGTGGGCATGGTGACCCCGTGGATGGGGTGACCCTGTGGGCATGGTGACCCCGTGGATGGGGTGACCCTGTGGGCATGGTGACCCCGTGGATGGGGTGACCCTGTGGGCATGGTGACCCCGTGGATGGGGTGACCCTGTGGGCATGGTGACCCCGTGGATGGGGTGACCCTGTGGGCATGGTGACCCCGTGGATGGGGTGACCCTGTGGGCATGGTGACCCCGTGGATGGGGTGACCCTGTGGGCATGGTGACCCCGTGGATGGGGTGACCCTGTGGGCATGGTGACCCCGTGGATGGGGTGACCCTGTGGACATGGTGACCCCGTGGATGGGGTGACCCTGTGGACATAGCGACCCTGTGGAGGGGGTGACCCCATGGATGGGGTGACAGCAGGGTAGAGGCACGGAGTGTTGTGCCAGCTTCGCCCCGTGCAGGGTGGATGCAGGGGGCCTTGTCCAAGCTGCTGCTTCGGTCCAGGCTGACCCCCTCCCTGCAGTGCTGCATC
>NW_010256087.1:0-20102 GCF_000690775.1 Eurypyga helias
GGCCGACCACGCCGGGGGGGGCTCGGTGGGGAAGTCAAGCTCGTCACACGCCCAAGGGGGATGTGAGGGGGACACCACGCTGTTGCCTTGAGCACAGCTCAGGGACCTTTGCACTGAGGCGTAGGAATACGCGCACGTGGGCGGTTGTAGGAGCGGAGTGTTAGCAGCCAGATGTGAGGAGATGTTTCAGAGGAGCTCCTGAGCAGGGACTATGTCCTCGAAGATTGAAACATCCTGGACGAAATACGTACCTGAGTATACTTAAGAACGTCTGGTCAGCTTTTGTCACAAAAACAATGTCCTAAACTGAACAACCCTGATTATAATACCAAGAATCACACCCCTTAGGTAGGAGACCCCAGCCCAAGAAGAGACTCTTCCCCTTCGAGCATGTGTGGGATGTTTTTACTTATGTAAGAAATATGCTGATTAAGTGACCAATCAGCCTTCGGGGGCTGCCCCGTGGGCTCAGAATTGTGATAAGGATGCGTATAAAATTTGGGACTTTCTGGAAATCGTTACACTAGTTTCATCCAGCAGCCAAACTGGCGCAACCCCGTTAATAAAACGGATATCCCGTCTCTGTGTGTAAGACTGGTCCTTCCACACTGGGAACGAACTCTCACTTCCATGGCAACAATACCACCTGGGACCTGGGGGCCAGCCGGGTGATCGCCCGGGGAGCTTGGCCCAGCCGTAACCCCAAGTTCACGGCCCGTGCCGGCGGTGCTGGTCAGCAGCGTCCGGGAGCAAACGCTGTTCCATCATTTCACGCGGGAGCCTGGTGGCCGTCAGACCCCATAGCCAAGGAGCTGATAGTCTTCCCTCTCCACTCCGGCTGCCTGGAAACGTGCAGTGGTTTTTGCGGTTTCGAAGCGATGTCACGCGTTTCCTTAGTAATGCGCTGCGGTTTTGAGAAGGGTGACCATTTGGCAACTGGCAAGAGCCGAATCCTGTACAGTGCTGAGCCCCCGGCAGCTTTACAAGGTGCTTGTCGGTAGCTGGTGCCCTTCCAGGCGTGCGAGGCCGCACAGCAGCCGCGTTGGGGAGCGGTGTTAGCCGCCCAGCGGCCTTGAGCTGGTTTGCTTCCTGAAGGAGGGAAAACCCCGTGTCCAGCATGTGGCCAAGAAGAGCACGCGACCAGTGTGTGGTCATGATTCCGGCTGGGGTGGTGGGCATGCTTCCCCGGTTCTCCTGGCAGGTGGCTCACTTGTTTTCATAGAGGGAAGGTATTTTAAGACAAAAGCAAGGATTTGCACTCCTTCAAAAGAGTCCTCTGCAAGCCAGCCAGCCCGGGAGGGCATTTTGCTTGTCGAGATACCTAACCGACCCTTTGGAAGGGATGCTGTTCTGGAGCACGGTGAACGTGGTGGCTGCTGTACATCCTACGGTATATAGCGCGGTCCATGTTCTCCTCCCTGCCTGTTTGCTCAACCACCTTCTGTTTGCTAGGTTATGACAGGTAAGAGACAGAAATGCAGTGACAATTCCTAATAGACCAGGAGTTTTAAGGTGAGAGAAAGTCACTGCCCAAGTAGAATTTGAATTACGTTTTTCCATTGAAAAGGATTAATATTGAAGTACATTTATATTACAGCTTACTTATGACCCTTTTGCACTCAAGTTCTTGCGAAGCAAGCTTTTGCGAGCGTGAATATTGAAAAGACAATTAATATTCAGTTTCTGGGCCAACACATGTGATAATAGGAAATGTCAGCTGTGTTTTAGATATCAAAATTTATGGTGCCTGCAGTGTTGTTTAGTTACTGCTTTCACGAGACAGAGGGGATAATGTGATTATATATAATTAATAACAGCCCAAATAGCACATCTGGGATATTTGTGATAAATCGTTTATTCTTTAATGACCTGTCGCCCAAGAAATACTCACTGGAGACAACTGTAAATAACTCTGTGTAATGGATATTATGAAAATGTAGTGATCTGGTTTTAGGAAGTGCATGAATGGAAAAAAAAGACAGATTTATCTAATACATTTTTAATGGCAATATTTCCATTTGGTTAAACTGCTGTAAGAAGGTGGATTTTTTTGTTGTTAGTTTGCCAATTCTAAGTATCTGTCTTTAGTCTTTTGGGAAATGTGCCCAGTAAGTAATAAATGGGACATTAATAATAGCCAGGCAGAGGGAAATGTTCTAGAAAGACGGGAGGCTGAAAAAATTCCAGATTTGTTAGGTGTGCTGGTTGCCGCAGCTCAAGGCTTTGAATTACATTTCCATTTAGCGGTCAGTGAGATGGATGTGAAAGAAATAGATACCCATCTCCCACCGAAACTCTTGCCAGCAGTGTGTTAAAGTGAATCCTCTGGACTTTATGCAGTGGTTCCTCTCTCAGACTTGTGCCTGTTCTTGTTAATTGGGATACAGCATTGTGTGTGCTTTGACTTCCAGTTAACTTCTAAGAGATCTCACCTACAGCCTTACTCACACGATATTTAATTGAAATTTGCCTGGCAGATTCTGGATTTGCAACCATAAAGATTTCTCCTTTGACTTTGGAAGCAATTAGCATGTTCCAGGTGTCCCTAGAACTAATAAGGTAAATACTCCTTGATGTGCTATAGCTGTGTTCAGCTTTGTGCTTATATCTGGAGCTCAATTAATTTGGTTTTCTTGCACTGAAAGATTCCAATATGTGATCTGTGTCTGTAATAGATTTTCAGGAAACTGAATTTAAAAATGAGTTCTTTAAGCAGTATAACCCTCTATCCAACTATTTATTTTGCTAGAAATAATAACAAGATCTTACCTGAGGTAGCCTGGGAAATTCTTTTCTGTTGATCAGCACCAAGCAGGTTTTTTTAATAAAAAAATAAAAAAAGATATGCAGTGTGAGGGGACCATCTGTTTCTTTTTTTGCTTCTCAGATGTCCATTAAGGATGCAACTCTGACTCCTTTGTTCTTACAGGGTTCCTTGCTATGCCTGGTGAAAGAAAATGGTTAAAGGAAAAATGCAAAAACAATCGCAGTGATTCACTGTGCCCGGGTTTATTATTACGGGAATGAATAAATTAAGGGAAGAAACACCACAAACTGCGAACAGTAATCGCCTCTTTCCGCTCCTATTTGAAAATGTTTTAACCGAGTTTACTTAAACAGTCGAACATGAAGCATCTCTCTGAGCGGATCTCTTCAGATCCTGGGTGACCAAATTCCAGATTCTACTTTCACCCTTTTAGTGGCTGAAGACCCCCACGGGCTACTCTTGGCGGTAGGGTCAGCTTCAAAGACGCGGTCTGCCAAGGCAAGGGTAGAAACACCCCTTGTTCTTGTGGAGGGGAAGCATTAACACACCTTTGTTGTTTAAAGTCTTCCTTGTGTTGCTTTCTGAGGTTGTTTTGGGGGTTTATTAGGGTTCAGGGAGCCTTAGGTTCTCTTTCAACAGAACAGGTAATTTTTGCCTCTAAAATAGCTGTTCAAAAATCTTTTAAAAAGTAAATATCCCTCTGATAGCTAAACATCCCTCTGGATCAGGCTTCAGAGACGGCTACTAATCTTTTGAGCAGTAATTTTCTGAGCTTTGTAAGAGAATTGCTTAAAAACTGGCAGACAGTTGATGAATTAGTTAATAATTAACAACAACATTATTTAGTAGCCACTGATAATACTAAATGATGCTCTGTGAAGGAAACTTCTTTCTTTTTATATAACCTTGCATTTAACACCAAACATTTGCAAGAAAGAAGGCGTATTAGATTCTAAAAGTTTAGGAAACGTAGACTGTACTTCCTATGGCCTTATGCAAAGCACTCCTCTTTGTTATAAAGGCTTCATGCTGAGTTTTACTTTCACGGATTTCCTTTTAATAATAACATGCTTAAACTTATTCGGACACGTTAGCAAAAATTTAGGGTTTTGAGTGAATAAAGGAGGAGGGTATGAGGAAAAAGAAAACTGTTGCTTTTGTTTGGCAGCCTTAGCAAATCCATTTTCTGAATCCCTAAGGAAACGTGCATTATCGCGTTATTTTTCGACCAAATGTGTGTTGGGGTTCTCACCTCGGTTTCCTCCTGGTGCTGTCTTCGCCGGGTGTTGTGGTGAGCCTCCCTGCACTAGGGAGTGCCAGTGCGACATGAGCATGGGGAATTGAGCACACGGCTTGGGACACTGAGGGAGAGCCAGCCGTAGAGGCCACCACGGCGGTAGCTCAGCACGTGCCCGAGGGCTGGGTGCAGGGATTCACCCTGCAGCACTGGGGGTGGGAATTGTCTAGGAAGGATGAAGCCGTCTGTGCAGGCTGGTGTTGGAGACAGGAGGAGAAAGAATAGACGGAGCAGTGATTTTCACCTTCGCCACACCTCTGTTTAGTGGTCTGAAGCCTGCTGAGAAAAGGCTTGTTTGCCTCTGTGACCTCTCATGGACACGGATGGAGTACTCTGTGGAACAGTCTGAAAATCGCGAGGGTCAGGAGAGGAGTGGCAAAAAAAACAACTGGAGGTTTAGGATTCTTTTACAGTGCTGAAGTAATTTACATTAATTATAGGCACTTGCCTTTAATGCCAGTATTCTGTTTTTTGCTCGGTTGTTAGGAAGGAAGAAAACAGAAAAAAGAGTATTTTGGGAAAAGCAGGCGATGGGAGGGTGGGAAGGCTGACTAACTCTTCTGTTGGCTCCCGATTGGCGATTCTCCAAGCCTACCAAGGATGAGACAAACTTGCTTTGCAGCAATGTTGATACTCAGGTTTTTGCAAGAAAGCTAGGTGGGAAACTGGGAATCTGCCTGATGTACAAGCAGACTACAGTTTTCAAAACTATGTAAGTGGAAGAAGAGGACTCATCTTCTGAGTTTCACTTGGATGCCTTCAAATTTGTGGCATGTTATGTCCTAAAAGCAAAGAAGCAGTTTCTAATTCTCTCTGAGACTGAAACACATCCTAAAATTCTTTATCAAAAATCCATCTGTGTGCTTGCATTCAGGTATTGTATTTAATAATCCATCAGCTGCACCGACTGCCTTATGTTCACTATAAGCATTGTGAAGCGTAGGTGCCTTGTACCAGACAGGATTGCTTACACATGCACAAAGACAACATCATTCTCAGACATGGTATTTGTCCCCAAGATAATTTTCAATTTTCTTAGCAGCCAGGCTAGCAAGTAGCATGCCTTTGACCGAATCCAAAATCGCACAGTGAAAGAGAGACGTTTTTGTTTACAAGTCAGGAAGGCATTTTAAAGGTTTAATTGGCCAGAAATCACAAGGAGAACATTATGCAACTTACTCTGGTTACCAGGCTGCAGTCATTAAGGACTTGGCAGCCTCAGAAGCCAGAGGGAGAGCGAGACCTATTGCTGGGCGACAGCAGAGCTATGTTTGCTGGCCCACAACGTATGCTCATAGCCAGCAGGCCAGGAGAGCCAAGCTGAACTTTGCATTTTGCAAGTCCTTACAAATCCTGCTGCTTGCACCTCACTGGAATCCAGCTTTCAGGATTCTTCTAAGAATCTTATATAAGAACCTTTTAAGCATCTGGGTCAGCCGTGGTGTAAGACAGCTTGCACGAGGACTGGACCATGTAAAATGTTTCTCAGCCTTGAGCTTTGCCAGGGAGTGTCTCAGGTTTGGAGGTCCTGCAGGACTCCGTCCTTTCTGCAGCACGAAGCAGACACCGAGCCAAACTCTCCGTAGTTTGAGACTTTACAGCATGTGCATGGACACCATTTCTTCAAACCAGAGTTGTACCAAGGGACAGGTGGGCCTCTTTCCCCGGGAAATGTTTCCCAAAAGGCATTTTTGTCCTGATCCCAACAGCAGCTGTTCTCTGCTCCTGCTTCACACCAGCTGCATTCTTCCTTCTATTCCTTCCCCATTCCTTGACAAAAACCCTAATCCCAGCCTGCGTTCTGAGTCCACATAGCCCGGGTGGGTGACTGGTGCTATTACCAGGGCTTCTGAAGTGCTGGAGACCTACACCATCCCTTTCAGTGAAGAGGAGGAGTGCTGCACATGTGTGTCTGTTGTGCAGGCTTGTGAGCTCATTGGGAATATGATCCAGAGCTATGCAAGCCGAGCCAGGCTTCTGTATTCCCTGCACAGGAAAGCCTTTATTTCCCAGTGGGTTTGCAGGCCTGCAGGTACAGTAGCTGAAAGGTTTTTGACCAGAAACGATGGCCAACCAGTGATGTTACCTTCCCTACAGGTTACTGTCTGTATTAACCCTGACCAACCTAATGCTGATCTAGCTTTGTTCCAGAGCACGCTGGAGACCTGGGGATGAGTGACTTGTCCCTGAGCTTTCAGGAGATATTAACTCAGCTCCAGTGCCTGATGATCTACAGGTCCTGCTAGTCTACCCTCTGCTCCCAAAACGTCAAAGGCACATGTTGCTTTCGGAGTCTTCTGTTCATCTGTTGAGTACTGTGGTTGGATTTCTGCCTTTCATAGCTATTTTCTGAAGACTGATATGAATACAACCATCCCCAGCAGTAGAACAGGAGAAACTGTTTAAAATAAGCCCAGATCTGACTCATGTGCTGATGAAAGGCTCGTGCAGTCGCTGTGGAAAGCTGCAATAAGAAATAGGTAGCAGCAGGTGACAGACAGCAGGCCAAGGAGAAAGATGTGCAGGCGAAGGGGGAGAACTGCTGCTCCTGCTCGGATTCCTCACTGCTGGATTGTGCGACCGCGAAAGCCGGCAACTGCAATGGGCTCTGGTGGTGATATTTACTCTCCTGAGATTTTTCTTTCCAACTTGCTGTTTTAACGAGCCCACGGGATTGTTACTGATCTCCCCCTTTGCTGGAGGAGTCAAGACACCTTGTGAGGGCTAAGTTGGGGCAGAAAGCCGGTGATGCAGCTCAACCCTTGAACACGGGTGCACACTGGAGACTGGCAGCGCTCTGCGGGGGCAGAAGCCACGCAGCGAGGATGCAGGACAGCAGCTTCCAAGACACCAGGCAGCAAGGCCTGATGCTGCAGGGACCTGCAGTCCTGCCTCAGGAGGAGGCTTGAGGTGGCCAGGGTGGGCTAAAAGGGCTGGTTTCAGGCTGGTGTTGCTACTGTCTGCAAAGCAGCTAAGTCCCTGCAGAGCTGAGGGAGGGGTGTCCATATAGGCCAGCAGTGGGTCTGACTCGCAGGGTGCTGCAAATTGCAAGCAGTGCTTTGGCCGGTAGGGACAAGCTGGGGAGCCTGCCACAACTCAGCCCTCGTTTCCAAGGCATTGGATGTGTCCTGGGAGTCCTTTAACAGTCCAGGATCAGGAAGGTTCAATCTTGCCCTCACCTGAAGGGTCTCAGAAAGGTTTGCTGTCTGCCTTGGCCTTCTGGTGGGAGCTGATGACTCCAGTTCCTCTCATTCCTCAGCTTTGGCTCTGTGAAGCCTTGGCACTTACAGATGCATACACATGCCCATATGGACATGCTGCTGTTTTGATGTCCCCAGTCAGTGGGCTTCACTCTCTGGAAGGTTTTGCTAAGCAGCTTCTCACCATCAAGTCAGATGTTTATCCTTAGGACAAATATTGCCTGGAGAAATATTGGTCACTTCATCTGATTAATTTGTCTATGTGTAGTTTAGAATCACTTAACGTGTAAATCTAGTTTGCTCAGCTCCCACTCAGGAGAGTAATAAAGTAATAAAGTGCTGTTTGAAATCCTAGCCCTTAGGTGCGTTTAGCCTGTTTTTGTGAAGGATGAGCCAACAGACGCAATGACAGTTGCGTCTGGTAAATCACTGGGTTCTACTGGTGCTGCTGTCCATGCTGGTGCGTAAATCCCCCCAAGAACCATAGTGAATGCTAAAAATCTGCTGCCGTTTTAGCAATAAGCACATTAGTTGCAGTTTTTAAAGTGGCATTTAGAGCCTTTTGGATACCTACCAGACTGCATCACATGCTGGGAAATGGAGTGCAGAGGCGACAGGAGATGTTGCTGTTTGGGACTGTGGAAAACGGAAGGAGTCTTTGTACATCCTTCCCCATCAGACATGGGGCTTGGGGTGGGGTATGGGGTGCTGGGAGGAGGACAAAATGGTATGCCCGAAGATGCAGTAAGCCCTAAGCTGGGAGCTTTGAGACCAAGTCTCTTTGTGTGCCCTTATTTGAGTTGTACCTGCACTCCTGTCCTGTGCCGTACCCTCCCCTGCTTCCCAAAGCAACAGACTGAAAGATTCAGGTGTTTAACACTGAAGGGGACAGGGGTTGCAAACAGCTTCCCACCACCTCAGATTTTCGCTTGTGTAATCTCTGTCAGCAAGTCACTCGTGCCTATGGCCATGACGCAGGGAACAACACACAGCCCAGGCTACGGCCTCATTATTAACGCACAAGCTCATCTCCCAGCCATAAATACCTGTTAGCGTATGGCTGCCCGCCGATGGTTTCAAAGGAAGGTTGGTTTTTCCTTTGCTCTGCTTCTGCTGGACATGTGTTTCCCGACTGATGCCTAACGTCAGCCCTCCGGATGTGTTTGTCTGGGAAGTCTAGAGCGGACTTTGCTGTT
The DNA here is from genome assembly GCF_000690775.1 of Eurypyga helias. Taxonomy (NCBI): domain Eukaryota; kingdom Metazoa; phylum Chordata; class Aves; order Eurypygiformes; family Eurypygidae; genus Eurypyga; species Eurypyga helias. Next base: position 8,461 of record NW_010256087.1, read on the forward strand.
GAGGAGAGTCTGGCGAGCAGCGCATCAGTTGCAGCCTTGGCTGCTTTGATACTGCTTCTCTGCCTTCTGATCACAGTGGCCAGACTCTACCCAAGGTAAAACCAGCCTAAAGGTGCAGCCAAGAGAAGGAAACAGAGACCGTTGACCGAGGTTGAGTTTAAAATCTTTTATTATTTAGCTTTGCCAAACAGATAATGGAATCTGAAGTTGATTTGCTAAAATGTTTGAAAGTGGATGCCACCCCTGCCTGAGACGAAGAGGGCCTCAGTGGCAGCAGGGACCTTTAGGCTATGGCAGCAGTTCAAAAGAACACTTTTAATTTTGTATGCAACAATGTAAACTTCAAAAATAGTAAACTATAACCTTTCCCCCTCCCCCCACTCCCCCCTTTTTACATAGCATGTGATCTATCACAGATAGAAATTTAATGGCGAACCAAAATCGCGTAAGTAAACATCCTGGTGCTTACGAGTTTCATAAAAAGTGTTACATTTGATGTAAATATCTTACATTTTTAACTCTTTTAACACTCACAATTATGGAGTAAAAGCAACTGGCGATTCACCCCCTCAGTCCATGCTCTCAGACTGTACCTCGGGAACCACGCTCTTGCCAGTCCCTTGGATCGGTTTCGGCCGGGTTGTCCCACACATGCCCAAGGCTTCCCCTGCCCCACACCGCTGTTAATCAAGCGCAGCTCCACACAGGGGTAAAGCCTGTGCAAGTGAGACGAGAACCAGGTCCCCTGCACGCAAACTTGCAGGCCCCTGTGGCCCACATTCCCACAGAAGCCATGGCACGTATTGGGGGGGGGGAGGGCACATCCTGACGTTGGTGGGAATTTGGGGTCCCCTGGGGCTGCAAGCATGAGCCCTGCTATTGCAAGTGCCTCGTGGAGGGACCTGGTTCTGCGTGGGTAAAGACAAGAGTTCTGTAGAAGGCACTGGATTTCTCTTGCATGGTTTTAGACGTGGACTACAGTCATGTGCAGACTAAGGAGATTTGGGCTCTAGACCGCTTTCTCTTCTAGTGCTTTAGTGCAAGCATTTTTAAGCGCTTGAATTTTCACCTGGTTGCAGCGCAACGTGCGCTCATCTACATAGCGTGATTTCCAAACCTCCTTCCTTCCACTCTTCCCCGTATCTTCCCATCCCCGAAAAGATTCCTTGAAAACTTTCAGAGTACAGCTCTGGTCAAAAATAAACGCGTGATGTAGCATAGCATTTGTTTCTTTTAAATCACAGTGTGCAATGCATCATTCGGTACCTAACATTCAGAATGCCTGCCCTGCTTTTCATGAAAATCATTCTTTAAAATAACCTATGCAAATATATTTTGACTATATATTACATTCATTTAAAAAGAGAAGAGAGGCTCTTGGTTTGCAGTTTTTGTTTTTCAGTGTACTACTTAAGTGAAAGGTCTGATGTGAAAAAAAGTACAAGCAAACGGGACATGCCAAGACTCGACGCCTTAGATGGTGATCATATCAAAACTGTACAGGTATGTACACCGTGTTGGACAGGTGTGCTTCTTCCCAAGAAAGGACCTTTGCATCATCATATATATAAGGTTAACAGCAAAGTTTTGGTAAAAAGAGCGTTTAATGAGCAAAGGATGACATGGAGGGGCGAGTTCTCCGGCTTTTGTTAGGCAGTCCCGATGCAATGTCCCCATTCCCTTCGGGGATTTCTTCCTTCTTCCGGACTTTGAGACGCGTGAGGAGCTTTATTACCCAGACGTCCCATTCCTCTGGCAAGAGCAACAGGAGGAAGCCCAGGCCAATAATGATGATGGCAATTACTCGGACACTGTTGAAGACAATTTCACTCGTGTAGTGATCAACAACTGCGTGGGACATTGAATGGGTGTTATTATGTGGGACAGAGTATGAGGGCATTCTCCCCTTCCCTCCCCTTCCCCCCCCTCCCTGGGCCCTGAGGGCTGGCTGTGGCTGGAGAACGTGGCCATGGAGGAGGTGGTGGCAGGGAGACTACCCTTCCTGCTGGTTTAGCACAGAGCAGGGCATGGCCCCCTTCGGAGCAGGCCTCTGGGCTCAGAGTGCCAAAGGGGACGATGCCTGGAGCTGCAGTTGTCGTCCCCACCACCATCGTCTCCCTTGCTCACCAACAGCTCAGGATCTCCTGCTGAGGTCCAGGTGTGCGGAGAAAGGGGCAGTTCCCTTCAGGAAGGGAACTGAGCACCCTGCTGAGGCACAAACCCTGTGCATGCTGAGCCGTGCATGCACTCGGCGGGGATCAGGCCGCTGGGGCAGCCAGATGTGTCCAGCTCCGTGTGTCACCCCAAAGCTGGGAGCTGCTCCCTGCACCACGGCACCAGTTCGGCACGCTAGGCTTTAGGAGCCTGGTTTGGGAGAGGTGGCTCTGATTTGGGCCAGGTTCGCCTCCGCACTCCCCTCTCGGGCTCTGTGGTCTCTTGGCCTTCACTAAAGCTCAGAAAACAGGCAATGTACCAGGCTGTGCCCAAAACTGCATTGTTTAGGGCTCTTGATAAACACCTGCAGTGTTATTTACCAAGGTGAGCAGAAGTACTGGCACATTTTTGCTCTAAAATGTAAGCAATTTCATTTGTTTCAATTTAGTGATAAGCCTGCCTTGGAGAGATCGTTAAGAATTGATTTCTACTTAATCCATGAGTTTTCAGCCCAGCCCAGAGAGAGATGACTTCAAATCTACTCTGTTTTTCACTATGCAGGCTTTTTGGGACAGTAACTTAAAAAGCAAGTCTAGAGATTATGAATATTCATGTAATATTATACAATACATATTTGATGCGTAAAGCATGGATTTTTAATCAGTGGCATCTCTGTAAGTCTTTGAGAGAAGATGCAAACCATGTTTAATAAAGCCATTTGCTTTTATTCCTGTTGTGTATTTGAAAGGCCACAGATCTGATGTATCCATTAATGTGCAAAAGGCAGAAATTCTTACCTGCATTCACTGGGACACTCAGTACAATTCCAAGAGAAATCAAGGTGGGGTATGTAATAGCAATCCCAAAATTTAGTAGAATATTGAATGCTGAAGAAGGAGAGAAAAACATCCTTTACTACAGTGAAACTGGGTGGAAGGAACGTCACTTGAAACATTTCTGCTTTATCACTGCAAGTTGTTCAAGCAGAAGGCATATTAACTGCTGTTGTTATTCCTGGAAGATACCTGGACCGATGTCTGCCTGTCGCATGTCCGTCTGCCCTGAGGCATTGCTGTTGCTGGGGAGTTCTGTATCCCGCTGGCGTGCAGCGGCTGGATCAGGGGGGTACAACGCGTCTCTCAGTGCACTCATTCCCACTCTCTACACCAACCCACTCTTGCCCTGCTGAAAGACTCCACACCTTTCATCTGGGAGATTTCAGCCAAACAGTTGCTTCTGCCTGGATGCTTCTTTTGTAGAAAAACTGCCTCCAGTTGTAAATCTAACCTTCTTCCAGACAGGAACTTGCTAAATACCATTTCATACAGGGAAATTGTAATATCGTTATAATATCCTTACAAATGAATGATGATAATAATAATGGTATTGTAATACCACACGCTGTTCATGGAGTGTCGTATGGCAAATTAATAATTGCTTTGGACCAAACTCACCCTTGTTTTATGGTCATTAGGTTTAGCAAAGTCGGGAGAGCCTTGCCAATACCAAACTTGCCAGCAGCCGGGGCTCTGTCCATGCGCTGCGCACCCCCGCGATCGCTTGCCAAGTTCTGCCCTACTTGCTTGAAAGCTTCCACTGAGTCCACTGGTAAGAAAACTGGAGGGACTTCTGGAGTCAAGCGTTGTGGCTGCTCAGGGTAAATGGAGTTGGGACTCAAGGTGGGGATGGAGAAGGGCTATTTCCAGTAGAAATGAAAGGGATGTTTTAGGAGATGTGATACCGTCATCCAGTTTAGGCACCAGCATCACATTTCTGATGACCATGAATCATTGAAGCTTGGATTTGGCATCCTTCCCAAGCCAGGCTCCCTTGGTGGCACAGCAGTGGCAGCAGAGAAAAGGAGTGCCACCTACCACACCCCCATCGGCGCTAGGCCACGCTACATTTTCAGAATTTTCCTGTGCTTTAGAAATAGCAATTAGCTACTACTGAAGTCAGCAGAGGCACCGGAGGCTGACCTTGGCTGGCACAGCCTAACCTGCTTGCTTGGGGGATGCTGACGAGCTCCAGGCAATGCCCAGCTGGCATGGCTGCTTCCGTCACAGCTGGGCAAGTGTCGCTGTCTATCTGAGGCAGAGCTCACCGGTAGGACTCAGGACAAGCCTTACAGTTCAGTCCCACGGCACTTTCTCCTGACGGCCACAATACTTCCTAAGAACAGCAGAAGCGGGGTCTGCATTTCCACCACCAAAGGTGCCCTCTGCATGATTTCTCAAGCTGAAACTTGGGTTGAGAAGAAGGGAAAACAGCTCCAGTATATCAGAGTTCTGCAGCTTCCACCAGCGGCCAGTTTCTGGCACCCTCCTCCACCCCGAGCACCATGAGAACTGCCCCCCACCGTCTACTCACTCAATAAGAGAATTGAAAATCCGCAGAGGTTTCCCCAAGGAACGGTGTCGAAAGAGCTCCAGTACTCCACTTTGGTAAAATAAAGGATGACAGGAATACAGGTAACGAAGAGGACGTTGAAGACAGCTAACACGGACAGGAATAAGGCAGCTTCTCCAAATTTAGCACTGCCCAAAAGAAGTTTGAATAAAACCTACAATAGGAAAACACATGGGTTTATGGACTCTCTTGCACTGCTCCTCTGAAGGGCTGGTGTCTGTCCTGGCTGCAGTGGCTCCCAGAATCCTGGCCCGCCAACCAGTGCTTGGAGCGGAGTGGCTGGGTGCTGAGTGGCATCAGTCAGCACCTACTTGGTGAGGCTTGCCAGACACTTGAGGTGGCTGCTCGTGAAGCTGTGGAGAGCAGCTCCTGTGCCCCAACCTTCTCCCTCTTGGCACCCCACTGCGGCACAAGCAAGGGCAGTTGCCAAATCAGCCCCGTGTGGGAAGGGGATTCAGCACCTTTGGCCATGCACCTCCCAAAAGGGAAGGTTGCTCACCCTAGCCTAGACCCTTTGGTCTTTTTTCTGCATGCTCCCTTCAGGAAAACCTCTGGAAAATCTGTCAATAAACCCAGGAGACTTGGTGGAGCAGGGCAGGGGAAGGAGAAGCAACAACATGTGATCCCGCTGCATGAGGCGTCACCGGTCCAGGCCTTGAGCTGCCACCTGCAGTGGTGAGCAAGCACAGTCCATGCTGCCAGGCTGTCCTCCCACCCTGTCCCCCCGTGCAACATGTCCCTGCCTCCCAACACAAGCTCACAGCTCCAGACCGCTTTCACCCTGGGAACTCACTCCCAGAAGGCAGACAGCATGGCAGCATCCCCGCAGCCCTCAGCACAGGGGCAGCCTGGCTGTGGAGACCCCGGGGTGGGATTTAAAGGCTTTGGTTTGGCAGTGGGAGAAGGGATGAAGAGAGAGGAAAAAAGGGATGTGAGCAGCCCACCTGGGGAGACCTCGTGGACTGGGTCAGGGCATCAGTTTTCCACCACAGAGCTGCCGAGAATCTGGTGGATCCCGTGGGCTCCGGGTACAGCATTCCCCTGCCACGGGCAGCAAACGCGATGGCCTCTGACTTACTGGTCTGTGCTGGGATGCCGGGCCCTGGTGCCAGTGTCAGTTGTCTCTTCCCTTTGCCTAACTTGCGGGCTGCCATCCTCCTGGGGCGCCTGCCCACTCCTTCCGCCTCGCAGCCATCGCTGGCCAGTGCAGCTGCGTCGCCACTCCACATCGTGGAGCAAAACGTCCCGAAAGCCCCTTACTCCTCATCTGCCACCCGAGCACGGTGTGCTGCCCCTCGGGGGGGCGAGTGGATGGGCAGGTGGAAGTGTCCCTGCCTGGGGGAGGAGGGCAGGTGGAGCACACAGCACAGCTTGTCTGCCTGCAGATCCGCCTGCCCCTTCGGCACACACAACTCATGGAAAGTGAGCCAGACGGCGGCAAGCAAGAGCAGAGTGGCAGCAGCAGTGGCAGAGGGGAATGCGATGCAGAACGAGCTGCAGAGCTCCATCTGCCCTCGCTTGCACAGCGCACCGCCGAGCAACACCCAGCCGGCACTGTCACCATCACCTCCCTGTGCACAGGCTTTGGAGGAGCAGCCCCGAGACCCCCATCGCCGCATGAAGCAGCAGTGCCATGGGAGAGGGGCAGAGCTTGGGTCCAGCCTTGAATAGCCCTGCCTGCCTGAGGATGACTCCAGAGCCCAGGCGTTTCGCTGGGTCTGGGGGCCCACATCTCTGGTCTTGCAGGGAAATGCTCTTTTAGAGGAAAGAGCTGTATGAAACTTCCCTTATGTAAGGCATGGGCTGATCTGAAAAAGTGAGCGGAAAGCATCCCAGTGCAGCGCTGAGGGACACAGACAGGTGCTTCTCAGGTTGGTGAGTCTCCCTGGATTGCTTGTGTTGAGGCTGCAGGGCTCGCCTGGCCAGTTTGTGTTGGAGGATTGGTCCGGTGCAATTCACTGGAACAGATGGAGACATTTACACCTCATCCCAGTCTCCCCATCCAGCCAGGGTGGGTGAACCGCACCCTACAAGTGCTCATTCCTCTTGGAGGACGGGGACTCTGAGCAGCACAGAGGCAAATGGACACACGTGTCTCAGGCTAAGTGAAACGGCTCCCTGCACAGCAGAGAAGGCTGCGTGTCATCTAACGCATAGTGCAGCTTACCCAAGCTGGTCAGGATGAGACCTGGATTCATAGGCAGCTGCTCTGGACTTTCAACATGCAGTTGTTTCCACGATAAGCAATACTTTAAGCTCCGCATAGGCTACGTATGCCGCTGAAGGAGAACTGGTAACGCAGTGATGTGAAAAAGAAGCTAAATCTTTGCAGGACACTTCCAGGGTGAATAATTAGGCCCAGTATCTATGCAAAAGCAGCCTCATTTTTCAAGAAGGTGGGACATCTGTAAGTCCTCGTGTGGGCACTGGAGAAGACTCTCCCCAGGAGGCAGTTTTTATCCTAAGTGAAGGCAGACATCAAAGCCAGCGGGTACCTGAACACAACGTTGCAGTAGCAGCGTGTTTATGGCAGAGCCCCTCACAGAAGGGCTCGTGGCACTGACCTGTGTGAAGGTTTGTGAGTATGGCAGGAGCTGTTAAAGTGAGTGATGGGGGCGACAGGCATCTTTCCGGGGGGTGCTTACCTTGTAGAGAGCAGACATGGAGGCAGAGCCCACCACCAGGGCTATCCCAATCACGGAGTGGCTGTGAAACCCATCAGCGTACGTCATCATAACTATCCCTGCGATAGCAAATATAGCAGCCACGATCTGGTTGGAGACAAAGAAAGCAAGCAGGGAACAGTTACTGGAAAACCCCCAGCACGGAAAACCAGGCGAGCAGCTTTAAGTCAGAGGGCAGTATTTCTGCATCATTTGCTTGTGTAGAGAACTGGTAGCGAGCCCAGGCCGATGCCCGCGGAGACTCCCCCCGTGGTTTCCCCGGCTGCAGAGAAGCCGTGGGCAGAGCTGCGAGGGAGCGGCTGCTTCGGGGGTGTGTGGCAGGGCCCAAGGTCTCAGGCTGAGCTGGAGTGGGGGTTGCACCTCTGTCACTGAGCCTCCTCATCCGTGGGTCCCTGCAGCCTGTGCGTGACAATAATGCACAAGTAGTAATTCCCTGGCGCTTGCAGGAAAGGCTTTGAGCCCTGTGGAGGTTTTGGAGGAAAAAGGTTTTTGACATAAGCAGGGGAATAAAACTCATGCAACTACCTTCCAGTTCGGATGTATTATTTCAGAGAATAGAGGGAGGTTTAGTCAGCCAGCAGGGCCCCCAGCAATGCCCGAGGAGGGTCACCCAAAGGGAGGAAGCATTCGCAAAGGCAGGGGGACAGACTGCCCCTGATTCAGTAGGGTCAGCAAGAGATCCGCTGGCTTCTCTGGGACTGTCCTGCCAGACACCTCAAGCCTCCCCAGTTGGTAATTCTGGGGTGAAAAGGGCTTTCTGCATGCTCTGTGCCTCCTGGCTCTGCAGTGGTGCGAAGGACACCCTGCATAGACCACTTCCCCTTTGGCTGCACAGCCATAGTGATGCTGCTAAAATGAGTTCATTTTGACCCATAACTGGGGCAGTCCCAGCCAACTCTCCCCTCTCCTAAGGCTAGACCAGGGTTTTAAGCCCCATCCACAGGCTGCAGCTGCCTACACATCCAAGAGCAATGGCTTCCTTTCACCTGCCCCGTTCCCCCACCCGAGGGCAGTTGGGGCTGCTGTGAGGATGCAGGGGGAAAGCCTACGGGCCCAGCTCTGCTGCCGCCTGATGAGCAAGCTGTGGCGGGGGCAACCCTTTACCAGCTGCAGGTCCCCACCCAAGCAGCACCAACAGCCTCTTCCCTAGGCTCTTCCCTGGCTGGTGCCAGGGTAATCTATAAAGCTTCCACAGACAATCACCCAGGAGATCCCTCCTGCACGCTGACCTCAACACGTGCGATGATTCCCCCTAACAGAAAAATGGCCATTTTTGCAAAGAGAAGCTTCTCCAAAGCTGTTGATGTAGAATGCAGGGTGGCGTTAGGGTAGAAAAAGCCCATCAGCAGAAGCTGACGCTGCCTGCAAAATACAGCTGCTAAAAGCATCTCAACAAGAAGGGGCTTGAGTCTAGAAAGCGCGGTATGGCTGTTCAAGATGCTGCATGGGCACAGCTTCGGCAAGCAACCGAAGAGCAAGGTTTTCCCCAGGTGCCAAGCCCCTTGCATGGCCCAGCATAGGGGCAGCAGGTTCTGACGATGCTGGTTTATGACCTGATCAGAGTTGAGCCTGGTGCAAGCTGCAAAGGTTGGGTGTGCATGCTGCAAATTTGGAGAGGCTCAGGTACAGCATCTTGGCTTGCAGCCCTGTCAGCATCAGATCTCTCCATGCACAGCTGTGGGGCATCATTTCTAAAGCAAAGCTTGGCGGTGGTGTAACCAGGCCCTGTGGCCCTGGACAGGCTTCTTTTTAAGGCAAGGAGAGAAAAAACCTTGATGCATGGCTCTGCAGCAACATGGGGCTGTTTCAGCTAGGTAGGACTGAAGGAGCTCAGCAACCCTCAGCATTTGTCTTGTGTTGGCACGCTGGTGCTCGTCAAATAAAAATTCAGACACTCCAGTGTGGCTTCCTTGGCACAAGAATAAAGGTCATTGAATGAGACTAGCGTGGGGCAGGTGCAGAACAACGAAAAGAGATTTGTCTTCACCCAACATATAATTCAGCCAAGGACAGCTTTGCTATTGCATGCTGTGGATGTGAGAAGTTTACAAGGATAAACTCATGGAAGCAAAAAAATCCATCAAGGGCCATTAACTATAGGAACATCATTTCCATCTCAGGAAGTTCTTGAGCCTCAAATTACTGGAGGCTGGAAAGTCTCATGAGGAAATATCATTATAGGCTTTTCCTGTTTAGACAGAGTTTTCTAGGTGTCCACTACAGGCAGCTGCTGGAGCCAGCTCCTGGGGCTCTCAGTATGGTTCTTTGTAGAGCTGCAAGGTGGTGCAGGCTTGCCTGAAGATGGCAAATCCAGCCCTTCGACATCACCTCTGCTACATACCAGGTGACAAAGTGTGGAAAAGACAGTGTTTCCTGTACCATCTGCTCCAGGCATGGCCGTCTCCCATCTGAGATGCGTGGGGCTTGTCCAGCCTTCACTGGAGAACCAGGGGGAGACCACAGCCACAAGACAGGTGGGAGCAAAGGGCCGGAACCTCCCTGTGTGTGGGCAAAGGCAGCAGCTCCGTTGCAGTGGGAACTTGGAGGGTGCATTAATGAACTGCAGAAAACTGGAAGTATCCAGTTTTGCTTTCAGCATTGGGCTGGCTGACCCCAGAGCTGGTGTCTCTGTCCAGCTGGAAAGGAAGGCTAGGATTTGGGATTGGATAGCATATTTATTTCCAAGTCCCACCAGCAGGTGTGCTTGTCTATACGTTACGTATGCGGGAAGTACCTGCAAGTGATCGTTTTCCTGAATCCTGACCTGTTTTATTTGCTGTAGCAGGAGGGAGACACCGAAGTCAAAGGTCAAAGCACATAAATGCAGCCTGTAAACAGTTTTGCTGGGGCAGAAGTCCTTGCCTCTTCCATCAAGGACGTCACGAGTGTCAGGTGAGCCTTGGTCTCACTGGTCAACATGCCTCCTGTGGAAGCCTTTCAGCCTGCCTATCAAGCATCTCTTTAGCAGCTACCGGCCTGTGGCTACTTGCAGGTGCCTCAGCACCGCTGGGCTTGCAGAGACAATACTTCAGGCACTCACAGCTTCAGGACATCTCTCTTCTCTGTGAGTAACACGGGAACTGGCAGCTCAGTTGGACCACTGCTCTGGGCTCAGTGAAGGGAAAGGAGGAGAAGCGCAATTCATTACAGGAGATGTAGGCACTTACAAGGGCCTGAGTGGCGAGTGTGGGATTCTGTAGCTTGCTCTTACATTTAAATTCCAGCCAAATTGTGACTTAAGTGCTTGTACAGCCAGTAGTTGCACTTCTGAGGGCCAAGCAGGGTACTCATATGTGCTTAAACCCCACTGAGCTGCTGCCTTTCTCACCTGGCCTCTCCTCCAGCGGGTGTGAACAGGGACACCCAAATGTGTGGTCAGCGCTATGCTGGGGCCCCCTGCATCCTGGTGCACTGCGAGGGGATGGAATGGGAGCGAAGGAGAGCTCCTGCTCGCCACAGGGCAAGGCACCATCCCCCCTGCAGCCTCGTCTGCCAAATACCCTCTCAAAAGGTGCTGCCGAAAGGGTCAGTAGCTCTGACACAGCTTTGGGGTTAGGCTGTGTGCTGGCTGCTCCTGGAGAAGCCCCAGCAGCTGTCCATCTTCCCAGTTGCCAGTCCCAGGAAGAAGGCTTTGTTTTAGTGTTCACCCCACAGCTATCCCCCAGCATACCAGGCAGTGCCAACCTCTATGTCTGCTGCTTCTCACACAGGCTGCACAAAAAAGGGGTTAGGGAGAAGCAAACGCATCTCGGCAGGACACCCCACACTATGTCCCTCTGCAGACAGAAGCGTCCCGAGTGCTCCCACGGTGGCAAACGAAGCTGGGTGGTGGGACTGCTGTGCTGGACCATGCCCTGACAGTCTCTAGGGGCAAGTGTCACTTGCTCACATTTTGTCACACATCAGGTGCCCCGTCTGACCAAGAATGAACAGCCCAGTCGTCCTGTGAGCCCCTCTCTCCTGTGCCCAGGCCCTTTGTTGGCCTGTCACCGGGGTGCGAGATGGCCGTGTTCCAGCTTGGGCATGGAGGTGGCTTCTCAGGAAGCCACCCCCACCACCTGCTACTCCTCACCAGTGCCAGGGGCCACAGGGAGGGGCCACAGTGCCTGTATGGGTATCCTCACAGCCCAGTTGGCTTCTTTCCCCCCAGACCACAGCTGCATACAGCGATGAGAGGCTGCACACGTGGGCTAAGCAACACTCCCCTACCTCAAGGATCACTGCGTCTTGTTTCTGTACTCAAAACCTCACAGACAATCTGTTTTCAGGGTACGGCTACCTGGGCAGGTGGGTGGGCAAGCGCAGACACCAACTGGCCAGGCTGGGCATTTGGCACGTATGTTCTGCAACAATTCCCAGAGCAGCCTCTTGGCTGCCAGCACCGACAGGCTGGGC
>NW_010256087.1:20115-21305 GCF_000690775.1 Eurypyga helias
GCTCTCCTGCCGAACAGGAACGCTTCCTGAAAAGTTAACTCTCGGTTGCTCCATGCAGCGAGGGCTGACCACAACGAGGGGTGAGCAGAGAGCTCCTCAAACGGTGGGCACAAAATAGGCGTTTTTACTGCTGTTAACAAGCGCCTGATGGCGCAGTGAGGCAGGAGGGACCCGCTGGCACCTTTTCCTTGCAGTTACCCTTGGCTCCGGAGCGGTGGGTCACCCACCTACCCAGCTCTGCTGCCAGAGGACAGCGCACGTTGAGGGCTGCCAAAACAGCAGCAGGGTCAGCTGGGTGTTACGGGGTTCCCCGATAATTGCCTGACCCCACCCTCCCTCCTCGGCTCTGTTGCCGCTGCGCAGCAAGCGTTGAAGGGGGGTGTAGGACTGAGGGTGTAAGCAAACATTTGGGGTGCTACTGGGAGAGCAGACGGGGGCAGTTGGGAGGGCAGTCATGTAGCCCATCACCTCTCTGCCTGCTGTGCTGCCTGGCCCCGTGTCCACAGCTGCTGGCCAGATGCAAGTCCCTGCATTATGCCGAACCTCCACCACCACCACCCACGCTTTAGCCTTGGGCAGGTCAAGGTTCCTCTCCTCTCCCATCCTCTCTCGCCTCACCTCGCCTCCTCAGCTGCTGCTACCCTGTAAGCCTGCTGTCACACGTAGAAAGGAGAGAGCCCCAGTAAATTCACAGGGTGGGACCACTTGGGTCCTGACTTGGCGGGCGGGAGGGAAAGCGGTAAAGGAAAGGCAGAAGGGCAAGGGGGAAGAAGGGAGACAGAGATAAGGAGTCACTTACCCTCACTCCCATGAACCTGTCCCTCAGAACGATCCATGAAAGCAAGAACACAAAAGCTTTGTTGCAGCAGAACAACACGGAGACATCCGTAGTGTTTATTTTCTTTATTGCATGTAAGTAAAGGTAGTTTGTGAGTGTCCAAAGAACACCAAAGGGTGCTGCCTTGGTAAAAAACACCTTCAAAGTCAAGCCATTGTCTCCAAAAAATCGGCAGCACTCCCTAAAACAAGGAGAGAAGGGCAGCGTTATTACACAAGCCAGTCACAGCCTGCAGCAAATATATGGGTTTCTTTTCTTTCTTGCTGCTCTTCTTTTCCTTTGGGGAAAGAGAGGCACACACCTTAAAAGAGGAGAAGGAAAACAAGTTCCAGCATCTGTTGTATGGAAGAGC
>NW_010256087.1:21336-59141 GCF_000690775.1 Eurypyga helias
CCAGGAGGTGAAATTTCACCCTTGCCATGAGCACCTTCACAGTGGACATCTTGAAACACCGTGGGGTCATCCTCCTCCTTTCACCCCTGTGGGTACCAGGGTGCCAACGGGGTGCCCTGCAGGGCTGTTCTGGGATGCTCACAGCTCCTACAGACGCTGCCTGTGCTCGGCACATGGCCTGGATCCACTCTCCCCTTCCACAAGCGCCGCACCCACTTCAGGCCTGGCCTTCGGCCCTGCAAAGCATGGGCTGCACCAGCCACTTGCCCCAGGGAATGCAGGCAGTGCACGGGGATGCAGAGAGACACTGACAAACCCAGACCCGAGCTTTACCACAGGCTTAAACCTGTTTGCGAGACACCGGGGTGGGTGTGACTGCCAGGGAGTCACGAGCAGCCAGGCTGATGCTCTGCAGACAAAAAAATGCAGGCAGAGTTTAAATTAAATGGCATTAAGCAAGACCAGTATGAGAGGGACATGAAGGCTGTAGCCAAATTCAAGGAATAAAATGGAATTTATGTTGGGATTCATTCCGGGGAAAAAAGTTCCCCATGCCAAAAACCTGTACCCAACATATAGAACCGAGCATCACTATTTCATACTCAGTAGAAACGTGCTTTTACTGTACTTCGAGCCTGATTCTTTTTAGCAGACACTACCGGATCTGTACGGTAGCACAGCCTGGCACTTGCCCCCATCCCTGGAGCACCCAGTGTGGGGCTGTGATGCCCCAAAGGACAGCCTTGCCCTAGCACGGATCGGGACCCTGAGCTGTATTCCCCCTTTGGGAGTCTCCTCTCACTGGCCTACCCACGACAGCTTCCTTTTAGTTCTTTTGGCTGGTTTCACCGAGTCTGAATTGCTTCTTGCAGTCTGGCTCTTCACAGCAGAGCAGATGACTATTTACCATACAACCACCCCCTCACAATTAATTGTCTCCCCAGGTTTGCTACTGCTTATCGGGGAAACTGATTTTCCCTTGGTGCCACAACGCAGCCTGTGAAGTCTCACCAGGAAGCGTTTGGGAAGAGTTGTCAGTGAGTAATGGCAGACAAACAGTCATGGAGGCAAGATAGGACTGTGACATAACCTACGCTGTAACCCCAAAAGTGTCGGGGGATGTAATCGTTCCAGAAAAAACAACTTTCAACTTTAAATATTTTGACAGACCATTTTGGACAGTTGCTCCCGCTGTCCAGTAATTCAAGTTTTGCCCAAAAGGGTACATTGCACCTGATGAGTATCCTGATGTTTTATGGATACTCTGGCAAAAGAAGAGCTTGTGGTGCTCCAGGCAAGCCTGACTGTGCCAGGAGAGCCTGCCTATGCACATTTTAACAATCTCATCTGCTAACAAAAATGTTACTTTTTAAGACAGACAAAAAACCACTCTACCTGGAGGGCAGTCTGTAAGCATTCAGCATCCTTTGGAGCCCAACTCAGCACTGCGGACCCTCATGTGAGAACTGATTCCAAGTCTCCCAATGCCACAGGACAGATGGGGAGCTGGGGTCAGTTCCCTGAGGGTTTCCAGGACAGACTCAGGGCTGGACAGGGAGGGAGTAGTCTACTCACAAGGGTGCAAGCCAGCTGCCTCTGGGACAGTGGGGAGACAGCACTGGGTATCTCCTCCTGGGACAATTGTGGGATGGTGGTGGAAGAGCTGCTGGGGAAGTAGCCCGCTCTGTCAGGGAGATCACCAGCTTCCTCTGGCTTTGGCAGCCAGTGCCAGCAGCCAAGCTATCTCATTTCCAGCATGAAATACGCCTTCTACCTCAGTTTATCCAGGCTTTGTTGAGCTGGTCCTGCTGCACAGCTAGTTCTAGCTCATCTGGGGGAAGAGGGAGGGCTACCCGGTGCCTGAAGGCTGCAGACTCATCTCTTTGTTGGGATGTCTCAGGGACTAAATCCCCGGTGTGTACTAAGGTGGGCAGAGGTGCCAGAGGTGTGCTTTGCAAAGAAAGCAAGCAGGGATCCTGTAAGCAGGCTCTCCCCATGCTCCTGGGGCTCAGCATTGCCCTGCGTGCTGGGAAGCCCGGTGCTGCTGGCCCACAGCAGGCGTGGGCAGTCCACAGGCAGCCCAGCTGCCAGGAGGGGCCGTGACCGAGGGCAGCAGCGGGTTTTAGCAGTACACAGTGTTTCCAAGTGGCTGGCATGGGTATACAGCATTTGCTAGGTGCAGCATCGGTACCAGCGCCTACAGCTGCAGATGGCCAGCCCCGTGCCCACGCACCGTGACACTGGAGTGGAGCCGAGCAGGGCTGTCAAGGTGTGTGCACAACCAGCCCATCGGTCACGGTCCTCCAGAGTGCGAGCACTGCTGCCCATCAGCGAGCTGAGTGAGAAACCCCGGACTATCTTAAGTAAGGGCGCAGTTAACAGCAGGCAACCTTATTGACTTACAGTGCGTATATTTTCCATGAACCTCCACGACATCCACCTGGAGGCCCTGAAGATGCTCTGGTAGTTCCCTGGCGTGTTGCTACTACTACACAGAGTGGCAGTGGGGAGCTTCTGCCCACTGACCTTTAGATATGTACAAGCCCCACTTTACGTTTGAGCCAGGACCCTGGGCTCTGTTCAGAGATGCTGGAGATCCACGTCCCTGAGCTGCCTTTGCCGCCCACCCCAGGAGGCACAGAGTCCAGGAAGAAACTACTGCCATTTCTCTCTCTAAAAAGGACCCTGGGCCGAGGAGTACAGACACAGGCACCTCCAGCACACATCTGGCAGGAGAAATCCCACCACCTGTGTTAAAAGATGAATTGTCACAAAAGACAGACCAAACCCGTTCCCGCCTGCGTTACCAGAAATCCTGCACTTCCCTGTCTCACCTACCCCCTCAACCCAAAAGGTGCCTTGCTGCTCGCTGGCCGGTACAGCCCTGTTTGCTGTACTCCTGTTTTGCCCAAGGAGCAGTGGGACTTGCTGCGTGGACAACAGCCGTAGGGAAACGCTGATGCCAAGCTCAGGCGTGCCCCGGCCTTGTGCATCCCTGGGCCACGCTGAGTACAGCTCCTCCTGGGAGGGAAGCCACCCTGCAGAGCCACCCCGCTGAGACAACCTCTCCTCAACTCTGTGTAATCCTCCAGCACGAGGAGTAAATTCCTACAGCTGCTGGGCTGTTTCCAGATAAGGTGGCAGCAGACAGCAAGGAGCTTTGGCATTGCAGGGCATAATAACCATGTTTTTGAGATAAACTAGCTTTCTGAATTATTTTCCTTGATTCTGCCGTCATGAGCTAAAGCTCCATTGTAATCACAGCGGTTGGTTTAAAAAATAAATGCAAGGCATTAGCCACGGCAACAGCAAAGGCCCGTGTGAGACTGGAATGGAAATGTCAAAGGACGGCTACTGGAAGGGAAACGTATGGGCTTCATCGACGCAGCAGCAGCAATAAAGAAAAGCTTGCTCGCACCCAGAAGGGACATATCCATGTTCCCAGGCAATCTGAAGGCTCATGACTGAAATAAGAAGCGGGATTACATTGCCGGGAGGAGAGTTACATGCAAACTGAAAGCACTGCAGCCCGGTTACATGTGGCCCTTGGTACATGTCTCCAGTGAGATGTCACACGGTGGACGTGCCGCTGCGGGGTGTTGCTGAGTGGCTGCTGCAGCAGGAACTTCTGTTGCGTGACGGGGTAAGGGGATGGTGCAGGTTAGAAGGAGGAGCACACGCTTGGCCTGACTGCTCCCCTCTTCCCCCGGATGCAAACCGGGATGATTGGCATCAAGTCCAGCCAGGAGCAGGGGTGGCTGCCTGGCTTCCAGGGCATCCTCTGCATGGGAAGACAGTGGCGGGGACAGATGGAAACCTGCCTGCAGTTGTGAAATAAAGCAGTGGGCACCACACAGCACAACTCAACCCACCCTGCTGCTGCTGTGGCACAAGTCCTGGCAGTAACGGCCTCCAAGAAGGGGTTAGCCAGTCCCAACCAGCACCAGCTGAGCTGGATGTACCAGCGGTTCCGTCTCCCAGATGGGGATTCTGGTCCCCTGCTGCTTGTCACAGGGTGGCCTGAGAACTTAGCGTGCCTTGATGGACATGTGTGATGTCACTCAGGAACAGCACGTAGCTGCCACGGCACTACAGGAACTGTGCTGGGATGAAGTATACTACAGAAACCCCTAAGGCATAGAGATTCCTGGTTTTATTTTCCCTCTAAATTGTTTGCTGGTTTCTTAATCTTTCATATACTAGTTTTTGTTTTTCCTCATAATCTTTTTAGTGTGTATCTTCATTAACCCAGCAAATGGCAAATTAGCTCTGCCCCGTTAGGCACGTTTCCAGCACAGGAAGACTAGCGAAGTACCTCCATCTCTGGAGCAGAGCATCTCCAGTGAAGTAAATCAGAAGTAGTTAGCGCTGAAATTGCATTCTAAGTAAGAGTTAATCACATTGAAAGCAGGTGTTGCAGTCAAATAGCACTTGCAAATAAAATATGACAGTAAAGCTCCATTTTTTCCCCACTGAGCTCATAGTCGTATTTTTAACACTATTCACCTTCCACTGCCTGTTTTGTCTTTAACCACTGCAAGGTAATTGGGATGTTTCTCCACTGCTTTGAGTCTCACGCAAATGAATGTATAAAACTCTGCCAAGGCTGGAAGGAATGCTTTTTTGCTCCCATGTTCCAAAAAATCCTCACCTATGAAGAGGAAAGCTAGACAAGAACCAGCAAAAGCACACACACTGTGCTCTTCCAGGACATGGGTTTGGTCTCTTGGTATTTACTGCAGAACAAACCTATGCCAAAAGGTTAATCAGCCATTGAAGATGCCATTATATCTTTGGGAAAGATGCAGCAAAGTAGAAGATATCTGGGAGCAATACACATCCTACGGGAATACTTTGCACACGTCAGTTATTTCTCCTTTCCAGACTGTTGACTTTTGTCACAATTTCCTCATTGTCGTGGTGTTTATACTAAGCCTTCTCCTCCGAAGCAGGTTTGGATGTGCTGTTGCTCCTAGCAGGTGGTGTTTTTTCTCTGTAGGCCACGCTTCTTTCTTTGACCTTGCAAGGTCCATGCCTGCAAACCGAATTTGGCTAAACTGCTCCTAATTTTCATCACCTCCCTGGAGCACAGTCAAGCTGCCGCCGCGCCAGTGAATCTGGCCTCTTGATTAGAGATTGACAGGCAAAACATGTCGTGCTAATCCCTGCACTGATTAGGCCAGCATGGATAAAAAAATCTGCAGATGTGCTGTTAACTGCTGTACATTTTCTGTTTAACGTACAAAAAAGAGAGACTTCTTGGATGTCTTCTGGGGGGCCTCACCAACCAGCTGGAGCAAGCAAAAGCAAAGAAGAAGATGACGTGCCCTGGCAGTTAAAAGGAGAGAAGGAAACTAAACCCAAGTTTAACTCCTCTTAGTGAAAAGAAATTCCCAGGACATTTTTTCATAACTCATCTTGCTAGGGCCACAGCATCCTTCACGCATTACGCTCACAAGTGGAGGTAGACAGAAGACTGTGCCTACAGGTTAAGCCAAAATGTTCTTCAAACATGCTCTCCAGGAACGTACTTGCAGTGTTTCCCAGAAAACAGGGATCATGCCTCTAACTCCACCTCCTCACTCCTTGAGCCAGTGCTGATGTGAATGGCAGCAACGATACCATCGGGCTCTCAGGCAGGCAGATTTCGAAGCAGTTAGAGTGAAGGGCGAGTTCATGAGCCCTTTTTTACAGATGTGCAAGCTGAGGCATGGAGAGGTGAAGCCCCTGGGTGCCCAAAAAAGGCAGGATGAGGGCTGCCTGTAGGCTGCACCTTCAGAGAGCTGGAGATTCGCTTTTCCTGCATGTTTATTTTATAGCCAACTTCTGTTACTGATCAAGACAGCCCCCGAGCACCTTTTTCCTGAGTCACTGCAGGTTCACGTGCCAGCAGAACAGTTGCACGGAGGCTCCTGTGGCGTGTCCCAGATCACAAAGTGCTGCGAATAAATCCGCTAACTTCAGCATTTTGCAGAGAGGTGCCCGGGATTCCTGCGGCGTTTTTTATTGCCTCGCTGTTCTGAGGCTTCTACAACAAAACCCATATATCCCTGCCTCCAAGCTTTCCTCCAGTGCACCTGCAACAGTTCAAGAAAGCTGCTTCCCAGTGCTAGGATGGCACAGGCTCCTCCTTGGCTTCTGTTGGACAGGGGTCTGAGACCTGCCCGGTGCCCCTTGTCTACCCCACTGCCTGCACTGCCAGCTGAGGAACCCTAACCCTAACCCTAACCCATGGCCACCAGGCCATTAGCCAGAGGCCAGGGCCAGGGGAGTGGCCGCGTGTCTTCCCAGAGATGCCCGGAACTTTCCCAGTCTGGTGTGTCCATGCTCAAGTTTGGACCGCCCTGTCATTAGAAAGGACAAGGTAGCAAGTGCAGGCTGTCAAAAAAAGCACCATTTTTGCAGCTGATCTCATAGGAAGAAGTCTCTTTAATTGATTGCTCCTGTCTTCAGGGTCTGGTCAACTTGAGAGCATGTCTACAAATCTTACACGGCAGGAATTTCAAGCAGCAGGTCACTCACGGACCTCGCTGTGCTGTGCCATGCTGTGTCAGGCTAGCATGCTGCTCCCAGCCCAGCAATGAGCCGAGGTCCAGGCCACGCACATCCCTCATGGCCGCTACAGTAAGGATTTCAGCCCTCCCGGGTGTGCACCAGCGGGGATCCCCCTCCCATGCTGTCCCCCGCCATGTCCCTGGGCCCCATGCTGGAGGGGGTCCCCAGATGCAAGGCAGAGTGGGTTGCAGGGCTGGGCTCTAGCCCCGAGCCTGGCTGTGGGAAGGTGGTAGAGGGGAGCTGCCATGGGGTGTGGGTGCTGCTGTCACGGGAGGTGTAGGGCTAGATATGGCCCCATGGTCACTGGCATTGGACCACCTGCGAGTGGGCCACAGTGCTGGTGGGTCTCCTCCCGGAAGTGGAAATGGCTTTTACGTTCCCTTCTTCTAGCACAGTTCAGTGGCACTGCATGATGCTCCACCCCAGTGTATAATTCAAAACATTTGTTTCCAGCTTCATTTAAGCTCAAGTGATGGTGACGTGTCCCCAGGCTCTGCTGTCTGAGGTGACATTGGACCCCGGAACATTGGACCGTGGAGGAGAGAGGTGGGAGGTAAGGCAGCACTGCCCACTTCCAGCTCCGAGTTACTGGGGGCTTCATTCAGAGAGGATGAGGGGTGGCAGGTCCTGCCATGACCCCAACAGCTTCTGCCTCCCCAGGAGCCCCTTGCAAACCTCCTTCGTGCAGGAGGGAACACAGGTAAACTCCAACCCACATCCCCTTCCCAAGTTTGTGGGGTGGGAGGGAAGCAATGGCCTGGCCAGGGAATGCCAAACCTGGAAACTAAAAAAGGAAGGAGAGTTTCCTGGTGGCAGGTACCCCACGCCTGCTTTCCTCAGCTCTGGGGGGAATTTGTGCAGAGTCAGTACATAGGAAAAGGCCTGAATTGAAGCTTAAAGCAACAGGTAGATCTGGGGCTTGTCACCAAACCTGCCTGATTACATGAACCAAAAAATAACTGTTCAAGGGATTCAGCAGCTTCTCAGAAATGGAAGTTATCTAAAATAGTCTAAAGGATTGCTAAGGCCCATTGTCGCGTCCTTATTTTTTTGTAAGCATTAATTAAATGCAAGAATAACCACAGAAGTCAATCCAGTGTCCAGCTACCACTTTAAATGTCTGTGATGTTGAACGTTACTTGTTTCTGTACATGATTTGGGGCTGATGTTCTGCCTTTAAACTACTATCCATTCAGGGAGTTTCCAGATCATTTGCAGAAAAGTCATTCTGATTAAGCAATGAAATGAGAAAATTATCTTGTCTCAAATGAAACAAAAAAATCTCCAGGCTGATCCTTCTTCTCTGCAGCAGAGAGACAGAAGCAATTGGTTTCCCTCAGCACTGTACACGTGCCAAGCTAGGCATTTGCACAGTAAATGGTCCCCGGAAATGCTTAGCTATGGATTTACATAATACACCAGAATGGCTCCAAAAGAAGCAAATAATACAAATCTTACAAACTACCTGAATACACATTTCCAAGACAAGCCTTAGCACACACTCAGAAGCCTTAATGAGAGACTGTTTAAACTAACATTTAAAAAAGGAAAAAAAAAGTTTAAAAGAACAAGACCAAACCACAGGGAAAATTCACATACTATAAACTGCCTTAGCAAAATACCAGGGTGGGAGTCTCGGGCCGCAGAAGCACAGGAAAAAGTCTGCAGCTTCGCAGCGGGATGGTGCTCCATCCCACAATTTGCTGTGCCCAGGCACTAAACCTGTTCAGTTTGCCTCCATCCATTTCCAGTGAAAAGCAGTAGGCCCAGGACACGCTCCACAGCTTTTACGCACGCAACTGTGGCAACGGAAGTGGATCGCATTAGGGTGACTATTCAATTTAATTTTTGCACCCAAACATACTGCAGAATTTTGCATCTAGGCGGTTTGCTGTGGGAGCACTGGCCAACCCTGACGGGACATGAGGGAAGCGCTGAGGAGAAGGTGAAGCTGTGCAGCAGTGCTGCTGGTACTTCAGAGGAAGAGCACTGGCTGTAGCAGTGCGAGCAGACACTGCAACAGCATTCCCACAGTCACATCTGCCCACGAGCACCAGGGTGAGCTGAGCTCTGGGGTGTGTTATCAACAGAGACCAGATGGTCCCTCCGATGTCCCCCTTCAGCTTGCCGCTTGGGGCAGGCTGGCATCTGTGGGCCTTCCATCAGGCCAGAGGGGACGTGCCATTTCGGAAACGCAGCAAGGATTGCTGGCAAGCAGCAGCTTTTAATGTGACACCATGCACTCAGCAATCAGGCAGCTGAAGTTATCACATGCTGCATTATCCAGCATTTTCTGCCTTTACACCTCAGAGGTACCCAGAGTCTGCACTGCTTTATTATACTCTTCTAGAAAATTGGTGTTATACAAATAAAATCTCCTACTGTCACTATATAGATCTATACAACACTATATGTCTGCATATATATATATAACACCCACAGACCAGGCAGACATCATGCTTGGACACAGAGATGAGCTTTTTAGTTACGCTCAAAGACTGCTTCACAGAGCAGCTGGCCACTGAACCTGCGAGGAGATGCCATCCTTGACTCTGGTGTGGCAAGCAGGATCAGCCTCAAATCCCAGTCTGAGCCCACCCGTGCAGTGGGCAGGAGCTACTCAGACCAGACACTTCCCCTCTGCAGCAGCAGTGGCTGAAGCTGGAAAGGGCAGCGAGGGGAATGGAAACTTCATGGGTGCCTGGGACTCAGTGGTGTGACCACAGTGCACACAGGGGGACGGTTCTGCTGCGTGTGGGGCAGGGCTGTAGGATGAGCAAGAGGGGACTCGTCCGTTTGCCTGGCAGGGTGTGAGAGAGGGATGTCATGCCCAAAAGGAGTAAAGGGAAAGGACCGTCAGCTCCAACAGTGCCACACAAAGCCCAACAACAAAACGGGGAATTCCTAACAGGGATCTCTAACTTTGCCCTTAAGCCTGCTTTCCTGCCCAAAGCAAATACTACATTGATTCTTTAATTAGTGTTGTGACTGTGGCTGGCCATCCATTCTGAAGGTGACCACTGCAAAGACTGCACGGCATCACCTCTTCCTACGCTGGGGTTCATCGGGAGCAATGAGGACAGGGAAGGCCCAGTCCCACAGGCACAGCAGACTGGCTGGTGACCACATGCCCTTAAGGCCTGACTCCGGCAAGACAGTTCCTGCTTATACCACCCACCTAATGACTGCCACCTTCAAAAGGAGGGCACCGACTGCTTGGAGCAACTGCATGCCAACTACTTCAGACCTTCCTGAGGATCTCCCTCTGCATCCATCAGGTGGAAGGGGCTGGGTCTCCAGAGGTACCACTCCCCTGGAGTGAGTGCTCCTCACTTCCATCACGTGCAGCCGCAATCAGAAGACACTCGGGGCTCAGGTCCGCAGCCGGGTGTCCTGGTGGCATTGCTACTCTGTGCCTCTGCCAGGTGCCAGTGGCACTGCTGGCCTGAGGGAAAGCCTCTGGCCCCAGTCTCCCCTGGGCAGGGAGCACTGCCCCAGCCTCCCCAGCTACCTGGATCCAGACAGGGACCGGCACCCCAGCTTTTGGGAAGGGCACCCCATTGTCAGAGGAGCGGCTTCAGGGCTGGGTGCTGCGCTGAGGAGCAGGGGCTGTGTCCGGGCCAGCCCGGGAGATGCACCAGCACCAAAGTCACACCTTACTTGTGTCCTGTGTGGCCCAGGTTGTCAAATGAACCTGTTTGCTAATGCTGGCCTTTAAAAGATGAGTTAATTAATTAAAAAAAACCCAAACAAAACCAAACAACCGAACAAAAAACCCCCAGAAACTCACACTGGTTTTAATGTTACCTGAGCAGATTAGGCAATTCCTTGCATGCCCCAGCTGTTCGGAGAGGCACCTCAAGCAACTTTACACCACTTCGGTTACTGAAAAGATGAACAGTGTCCCAGGGAAAGCACTGGAAAGAGCACTGGGACTGAATTTGAGGTCCTTGGTATCTCTATCACAAGCTCTACCACAAATTCCCCGTGTGAGTGTGGCCAAGTCACCCACTCCCCCCTCAGCTCAGTGGCGGGGCATGGGGGTACAGGCTCGCTGTTGTTTCCCAGGGCTGTGTTGAGGTAAACGCAGGCAAGCACTTGTGCCGCATTCGGCGTGTGGTGAGGGACAGCGTGTACAAACTAAGGCAGAGAAAACCTAAACATTAGGCTCTCAAGGCTTTCACTGCCGGAGTCAACATTGCCACTGCTCTCCGTCGTCACCCAAAATTTCCATTGACGTCAGTGGATGCTCTGGGTGTGAAAGGCCTGCAGAGTCTGAAACTGTACAGCGATCACTCTGCGGATATCTTAAGCGTGGCCTGATGTGATTTATATCCGGCCTGTCCTCTTCAGCTGTGACCTGAGCCACTGACTACTTTTTGGAGTAGTCAAAATGAAACTTCCAGGAGATGCTGGCCAGCTGGCCTCCCGTGAATTGGATTTTTGTAGCGGTTGGTATAGGCAGACAAAAAAAGCATGCAAGAATGAAATGCTTTTGTAATAGCTGATGTCTTGGCTTCCGGAAATGGAGGGGTTTTGGATCTGCTGATTTAGAAGCACAGTGCTGACTGGAGGGGAAACAGTGCTGCAGTGTCTCGGGAGAGGGAAGGAGCAAGACATGGGGCAAACAAGGAAAGAAATGTCTCAGTGGTAACACTGGCTACACAAACACCCTGAGACAGCTATTACTGACACCCTGAGACAACTATTACTGAAACCCATATACATATATGTTGAAACTTACATAAAGAGAATACACATACATACATACACTCACATGCACATTTACTTTGGACCTTTATGCCTGTGGATTGTCAGAAAGGCTCTGCAAGGAGACACGGTACCAGCTGGGTAAAGCCCTGCCAGCCCATAGCCCTTCTCACTGGCAATGCCAGCCTTAGGATGTGTGCATAAACTATGGGCTCAGTAAAACCTCACTCCATGCAGCCATCAAGCTGGAATACAGAAAAAAAAAGGAAATGAAATAAACATCACAGCCTAAGTACTAATTGTTCAGCACCGTGACAGGATACTGGGACAGCTGGGAGCAGGAAGGCACGTGAGTCAGGAGATACTAAAAGACACACCATCAATTTGGCAGCTAGTCAATGAAAAGAAAGTTAGTTATACAAAACCGAAAGCTTGCTGACATAACAAAGAAGCTGACATTTACGATGCACAAATTACCCCTAGAAGCATCAGATAAACTGTGATACAAAAAGGAAATAATATTTTCTAAATACTTGTATTTGTGGTCATTTTTAGAGTACCCTGTATCAAGAACAGGTGAATCTTTTCTGTTTGAAGTTTGTTTGGCTTTTTAATTGCATTGCTGAGGTCCATTTAACACAAAACCAGAGCACTCCCTGCCCTGCACTCCCTTACTCCCTGTCCTTTCACAATGGCATCCCAACCCCGCAGACAGCAGCGCAGGGAGCAAGTCCTGAACTTCCCATGGAAGTGGAGTGAGGAGACACTGTGATGGCATCTACCCTCATCCCAGAGCCTGACTTATCGGCACGCTTCAGAGCGTAGCGATCTTTGAAAAGCAGCCCGTGAGAGACTGAGAAACCCGTCAGTCTTACGTCACAGGGAAGCGAAGGAGTACAGCCCATGAGCTTGGCGCCAAAAGGGTGGTGTTATAAAATACGATGTACAGCACTTCTGAGATTCCTGTTTCCAAAAAGCTCTACCTGTGTTGCCCTTTCTCCCAATAGGTTAGTAGTCCTTCAGAAAAACAGCGTTCTATGATACGCTGCTGGTGGCATTAATTTAGTGTGAGACCTTTGTATAAATGGTAAAACCAGAGTGATATGTAACACTAATTGAATGGCTTCTCTCTGCATTACTGGAACACTGGGCCTCTCAAGTGGCATACAGTAACTGAGAATGCCTTAGAAATCAATTACTGGTTGTCCAGGAGAAATATGTAATTTTGGCTCCCCATATGAGCACTTTCTTGTTTGAACAGTAAACAGGCAAACTGTGTTTGTAAAGAAGGACTGGATAGCACAGAAATGGAGCCACAGCAGCTGAAACTCCAAGAGACTGTGCTCGTGCAGAGTTAGGTAGACGTAGCTCCAGTAAAGAGCTGTGGGAATTCGCGTGGTTTGGATCTTTGAGGACATGTCCAAGAAATATTGGTCAAGAAGTCATATACTTTTTTATTTTTATTCAATTTGCAGTGAAACAAAATGCTCATTCCCTGGAACAGAAGCATGTGAAGAAGGGCATAGGTTAAAAAAAAGTTACAAAAAATACTGAAAAGTGTTTTGAAATTGTTCCATTGGACATTTTAAGTGAAATCTGCCTTTTCAATTCAAAATAAATATTTGCTAAATCTATAGTGGAAAATTATGGAAGTGATCAAAATCAGAAAAAAAGCCCCCAGTAAAAAAGAATCTGCAAGAATGTATTTTAGTTGAAAGGTGGCTTTATTTTCATTTCTCACCTGTGGAGGCTCTTGTATTTCACCTTTCATCCATTTGGAACAAGATTACGTTTGAAATTTCAAAATGCCTCCTGGAAAAAGAAAATAATTGCCGCCTCAGTCTATTAATGACCCTTGCTATTATCCCTTAACAACTCTTCAATGTGATGCCATAAAAGGCACTCCTGACCCAAGCTTCATAGCCAAGAAAGAACTATGTCTTGAGGTAGAGGAGTTTCCCCTCCATACCCTCACCATACAGTTTAGAGTTATCTTCATAAATAAGACCCGCAGGAGGAAATATTAAAAGAAACCGTAAACCTGACTCTGCTGAGAGATCATGTAGATGCCAGTTCAGGAGCCTTGTCTCTAAGGAATTTTCTTCTCCCTGCTTTTCAGGGTCACAAAGAAGTCTGTAAAATTACGGGCAATATTACACAAGGATCCTATGTAAAAGCAAAACTTTCTCTGAAGACTCTTCTCAGGACACAGAGTACAGAGCATTAACTTAGTTTTCTTTCTGAGCACCAGAGGCAGGTCCAGAGGATGGATGCATCCTTTCTTTCAGTCTTCTGGTACTCTGAGGGGTTACATCCTCATAGTTCACATGTCAAGCTGTTTTTATGCCTGTGGATCAATGGTCCACTCACTCTTACATGGTTCAGAAGCTAAATCTCAGTTTCACGCTCCATCGTTCTGCAGGCCATAAGCTTTCCTCCTTAATACCCTCCAAAGAAGCGAGGAGGACAAATGAGTTCCATGTTGGGCCCTTCCTCAAGAGGAAGCTGAGTTATCACACAGCAGCTCTAGGAACATGCTTTGTCTCTGCTCTTGCAGCTCAGAAAATTTCCAGCTCCTTCCATTAGCTCCTTGCAACTTCCCAGACACTCCAGGTGGAAAGTCCTCAACATCTCAAAATTCTGGAAGCCAATGACCTTTGCTTCTCCTCTGCTGAAGCCAGCAGCCTCCATTTCCAAAGGAGATAGAGCTCCTTCTCTCCCTGAAAGCTGTCATTTGCATGGGATAAAGTGCTGCCTATGGGCTGGGTATGCACAGGGAGTAAAAAGGTGTCTCCAGGGACCTGTCACTAGTAGCCACGTGCCCATTCCTCTGGGATATGGCCAGTGAGAGAGGAGAACTACGGAGCACACCGTGAGACAGCAACAGATGCAGATGACCCCAGCTGTGGCAGGAACATCAAACCCCAGCAGAGCCTTGCCTGCCCCTGCCGATGCGGACCTGGGGTCCGGAAGCAGAAACAGCAAACAAATACTCCAGGTTCAGAGACTCACAGTGGCCCTGTGATGCATACTCTTGTCCTGGTTGGACCAGGTCTTTAGAAGAGGTGTCAGCTGCCAAGGCTACTATCTTACGCTCATCTGAATTCCAGAATGGTGTAGCTTTAGTTGCCTCCCCCGTTTCTACTGGAAGTGTGGGTGGCACATATGTGGATCAACCTTGTGCCCGCCCCCTCCCTCTCCCTGAAAGCTGTCATTTGCATGGGATAAAGTGCTGCCTATGGGCTGGGTATGCACAGGGAGTAAAAAGGTGTCTCCTTTAAGAACATAAATAAGAACATAAATACCTAGTGGGGTTATTAGCTGTTGATTGCTTCATTCAGAATGAAGTAAAGCAAGTGTGATATTAGAAAGAACTGAGAAGAAATATAAGGGCAGAGAGAGAGATCAGATAGAAATTGATTCATTCCACAAGTAAACGAAGAGATTATAGCACTGAGGTGATTACGCTGCTTAGAGAGTCTAAGAAAATGAGATCTATTTGAAGTCCCTGGAAAGACCAGACATGAGAATAGTGATGAGGGATACTCAGGAATTTCGAGGAAGCAGAACTCAAGGATGTTTCGGATTTGACAAACTGAAAAACCAGGCTCAGAGATGAGACGGGGGAGCAAAACAGCGCTTGCGACTAAAAACTGCTGGAAGCTGTGAGGGCCCCTCTGAATGGGATGCTAGCCATTATTGTTTATGTGTCTGGATGGGATGTGTAGTGTTCTTCAGAGGCCAGGAAGAAATTTGCTTTGAATCTGAAGCCTTCCACAGATACTGTGCTTCAGAGTGCTGACCCGCGTGTTTTCAAAATGTACAATCATTTATATGAAACACTGCAGATTTTTAAGGTTTTACTCTTACACAATAAGAGATGGTGGAACATCAAAAATCCCTGGCTGGGGCCTGGTGCCACATGAGCAGGAAAATACAAAGCAGTAGGGTCTTGCCATTATCGTATACGTGTGGGGGGAATGTCAGTGTGGTTTGGATCAGGCTGTTACAGCACACACTGCTCTCCTTCTCCATGACATTTTTAATGTACTTGTTCTTCTTTTATGTTTTTATTGTCTGCTAAATGGTTTCTTTTGGCTCTGCTTTGTGTGATCCTCCGTGCAAAGGAAACAGTTCTGTTCAGAGGAGCTCTTTGAAAACTGCCCTGACGAGGAGCACGCTGGTGCCTCACTAGCATCTAATGTGCCATCCTGATCTTGGCTATGAATCCAAAAAATTAGGATTTCAACCCAGTCATCATTAAAGGTACTGATCTACTTTGTGAAAGACTGGAAACCAGAAAGGAGCCTTTATTACTGCAACAGTAACAACACAGGAACTTTCGGAACAAGATGCAGAATTCCTGAGGTAATCAACTGGAAAATCCATCTGCTGGTCTAAATGCCATACTCATGTCTTCAGCATCAGAATTACTGGAATAATAACATAGTGTAAAGGCTTCCCCTCTGCCTGGTCTGTGTCAGTGATGCATGCATGCCAAGGTGTCTGTGAAGGGATGGACCTGGACCACACAGGAATTACCAGCCTGGGTCCAGCCAAGCCCTATCCTGTCTCCAGCAGCTGCCAGTGGTGGAGGCACTGGAGACATGGCGCATCTGAAGAAATCCTTCTCCTGGGACACCCTGCCACTTTGTCTTTCTCTTCCTGCTCTTCCACTTCATCCACCTTGGATGCATTAGCAGTGCAGCCCCCCTCAGCCTGTAAAACAAGTGCAGCTCCGCCCAGTCCAGGAGCAGTCAGAATAAATTACCATTTCCTTACCAAAGCACTCTGAACCCCTTCGGTGTAAGCGCAGAGCCAAAGCACAGCTCGACTGCCACTGACAGAATGATACGAACTGCTCCTGATGGTCTGCTCAGCTCAGCTTGGATTTGCCAGCCTTGGGGAGCGTGCTGCATGTGCCCTTTCTGCCAGCTGGCCCTGCCAAGTAGAGGACCTCTTCCTGTGACAAGAAGCCATCCATACTGGGTGCCATGATGGTTCTGGGACTCACTAAGAACTACATCTCTGGAGAGAAAACAGTACCACCACGTTCTGGGAATTAGCGTAGCAGACTAAGGAAGAGTCAGGATTATCCAGAGCGGAGATACCCTGTCTAGCCATAGCACCTGTGAAGGCTTGGGAGAAGAGCCCTTTGATGTTGAAGTGGCAGAGACTGACTGCTGACAGTAAACCTGAGGTGACTCAGGAACGTGGTATCTGGAGTTGTCTCAGAATTGTGACTGCGACATTTGAAACTGCCAAATGAAAATGACAGCTTTTAACCTGGACTTCCCTTAATCATCCATTTCATGCTAGAGATGCTCTGACCATTATCTGCTTCTGTGTTTATTACATCTTGATGTGCCTCTAGTAATGGCTTTAATAAACTGTCTGGAATAGAGCCTGTTACAGAGTTTTCGTACATTCAGATGCTCAGATACCATGCGATTGTAGCACAGATGAACATCCTTTTATGACAGAGTATTCCTAAAATAAAACACAGGAATATCAGGAAAGACCCTCGCCTACTATAACCCAATTTAGAGTCACAAAAGTAACTTCTGTTCTTTGACTATTTTTGATGATAGGAATCAAGCTCCTTGTAATCGACATCAGCAAAGCGTGCAGCACATCCATTTTTACAGCGCTCACTTTTGGCTAAAATGAAATGGATCTGTGACACACAGCTACAGTTTATGGCATCTTCCTGGATTTAATGGGTAGGGAGAGTTAGAGGGAATGTGGGACGGTGATTTTCCAAGCGAGACGGTGAGGGCTGTGTGGGGAGCCTCCCTCCTGCTTGCTGGTTCTGAAAGCCGTGCTGCAGTGAGGGGAGCCAAGTATGTGCCAGATATGACATTACCGGGTTCATTTGTCTTCCATCTTCCACTCCAGTGACATGCTTATTCCTTCCTTCATTTTGGAAAATGACCTTGTGATCCTGACTTCCAGGATCACACTCTGCTTCCAGCGCAGCTGGACAGAGAGCAGTAGAAAATCTGCTCCCAGCTATCGCAGGGCAAATACACCCTGAGGGCAAAAGGCGTGGGGTGTCTCTGCAGCAGGAGCGAGGTCCTGCTTCCGAAGCCTTGCAGCTTGCCGCCTAGGAGAGAAGTGGACTTCATCCAGCCATGATTCATGCCTGCCTCGTGGGCACGTCTGCTCTATCCTTTTTTTTTTTTTTAACAACAGATTTATAAAGCCTGTAACTTAGACTGTAATTTTAAAATGGCTTTTCTGGCCCTTTCCCAGATCTGTGGCTTCAGAGGCCAATATCAGAATGTGCTACATAATTTGGATCGGATACCCTCTGGTTGCAGTTATGGTCGGTGCAATTGCAGCCACGTACAACGGATTGCCGGGGAAATGAAAACGGTTGGGTTTATAGCAGAAAGTTCGTGAGGAGGAGGCATGGTGCTGTTCTGAGAGTGGTTAAAAGCAGAAGAGAGGAGCACAGTTAGCTGGCCTGCTTCGGTGTGCCTGTGAATCCTTACGCACGCACGGCAGGGGTGTTGAAAAATTTAACAGAATTACTGCTGGGGATGCACCACAGCCTACATGTTTTGTAAGCACTAAGTTCCGACATGGGTTAATTTAACCAGATAACTTGCTGGCGTTATCTGGAAAAGCAGGCTTACATCTTTCTAAGACTCTGTTTCGATCTTGGGTTTCACAAATGTCTTTTGGTTAAGCCAGCCCAGCCATGCTGGGCTCAGTGCTGAAAGCTTTCTGGGGGGAGCTATACAGTGAGATTTTTCATTTGCCTGCTTCTCACATCGGGCTTCCTCCTTCACTGCCATTAACAGGCTCTGGACATCTGACGTTATATTCTGACATGGATGGGGTGGGACTGCAGCGTTACATTGGCAGAAAACAGATCTCGGGCAGAAGAGGGAACAGGCCTTGTGAAACCCCTGCATTTATCCTCATCTAGAAGGGCGTTTGTAATTATTTCCCTTCCTGCTCATCTGCCAGGCTGTGCTACTGCAGCACTCGCTGTGTTTCTTAGGTGCATGGTGAGGTCCATGAAAGGGTGAGAAAAGCACCCCCCCTCATGTCCTCATGCTTCTGCCGGACGTTCTGTCGGCAGGTACCGTGGGACTGCAGTCCTCCTCCGCAGGGCCACGAACAGCAGCTTGCAGAAGTCAGCACTCATCACCAGTTCAATGAAAACCAGCAGATTTTAGCAGATGCGTGCCTCAGCCTCGACTGCAGGCTCTGCAGCAGAGGCGCTGTGCGCGCTTCCCGGTTGGAAATGCACCCAGCAGAAGTCGCTGGTGCGGATCAGTATTTGCTGGATGCTAATTTCATACAAATATTAAGCAATAATGATACTTACATGGCTGTGTGAGCTAGGCAAAGAAGACACGGGCTTAGATAATGGAGATTTAATCTACCATGCACGCTAGGAGAGGAAGGGAATTAGAAGTCAATAAATAGAGAACAAAAGTACATGAATGAACAGTTCAGCAAGGAAAATGTGTACAGGCTTGAGTTAAGCCAGTGCCAAGCCTGGGAGAAAGAATAAGACAAAGAAGAAGATTAAGGCTTAGTCTACTTACTGCTCATGGCATCTGAAGAGCATGTCAGATGATAGATGCGTTAATTAGCTCACTGCATCTCAGTAGCTGAAATAGTTGGTAGGTGGGCTGAGCCGTAAACCAAAATATTCCCAGCATGTGAGAGAGGCTGAGCAGGCAGCTTCAAGATATATGGGACAGGGGAGCAAACAATGTCAGCTGCCCAACTGGAAAACATGGAATAATACTTTAAAGATACAGGCGGGAAAAAAAAAAACCTGCCTAGTAATTCTTTGTTTGTGGCTTTGATGTGAATTTTATTTTATTGTTATGCTTGTTCAGTAAAAATATATGTAATCTTTTCTCTTCAGGATCAATAGCACATGTAATAACAAGGATGAATATACCAAGCTTAGAGCACACGGTCAATGCCTTCTTAAAGGAAAGTTTTCCCTATTTATAGAGTATAATTTGTGAAATAACAAATAAACTATTATTTTACTAACTACCCATAATCATGTTTATTCACATTCACTGCTAGAATGGGGTAACTGTTTTATGTGAGGCTGTTATTAAAACTTAGAGCATCCCCTGAGGTCTTTTAAAATTGAGTTTTACGTGTGTTAGGAAACGGCTCACAATCACATTTAATGCGTACCGAAATCATCCTAGAAAGTAAACCAACAGAGACAAATGATTTGGTGTTGATGAGACTCATTAAATTTCTCATGAAGATAATATAAAAAGAATTTGACAAATAATCCATAGACAGCACAAATGAACAAGCTGCAAGGAATTACTGGATTTCTCTGCCTTCACACTGAAATCCTAGGAGGACCATACCAAATTAAAAACATAAATTCATATACAGGTACCTAATGCACTGATTTTTCCAGTGGGCTGAAGACTGTCACCACCCACTGATTTGAAAAGGAATTATGGGTGATGAAATTTAGATGTAAAAATAGAGGTAAGAAGGTTAAGCACGGCGTCTCTCACACAGAGCATCAGCCATGGCGGGGATTCCAGCCCCAGGAAAGCTGAAAAGCCTCGCTAGAGGGGAGTTTTGCATTTTGGAAGTGAGGACAGCATCTGCCTATGGCTGTGGAGGAAGGAGCATTTACCACAAGCTAAGGGTTTTTAAAACTGGTAGGTGTTGGGAGAGCGAAGAGGGCATTTGATTCCTACAGAACATGAGTGGGATGGAAAGCAGTGTAAACGGGGATGAGATCCTTTGCCGCAGCCCCGGTCCCTCTCTCAGCCGAGGTGCCTGGGAGGAGAACAACCAGGGTGGTGGTGGGGGCCGATGACAAGCCAGCCGGGGCAACCTGGGCAGCAGGCACCGCCGTGCTTGCGGGCAGGCAAGTGCTGGGGATGCCTTGTCCCCCCTCCCGGGACTCCAGCTCCGTTCGTCAGGGGGGAAGGGATTTTCAGAGCAGCACCAGGCAGCGCTGGCAGACAGAGTCTTGAGAATAAGCAGGCGTTCTGCTGCGAGAAAGCAGGTGTCATACACACACACATCCATACACAACCACAGGCAGACATTTCCAACAGCTTTCACTGCTGGTTCACCACGCCTTCCCACAGAGCCACTGCAGTTTCACCACAGCCTTCAGAAACAGTAGAGAACCCAGCAGCAGGACCTCAAAAATGCTACCCAACGTACCCTGACACCTCACCGAGTGTCAGTAACATGGCCATTCAGAGTCACAGCACGCTGTGACATCCCTATCCAACCCCAGTGTATGCAATGCAACATCTGGCTCGTTTTACTGGAACCATGCACCGGGTAAGCTGCCTTAAATCTGGCTCTGCCAACAAGAATAAAGAGCTTCAGTGGTTGGGCTCAGCCCTTTCTCAAAACTTAACACTCCGTGATGAAACCAAGAGAGAGGTTACTCAATAAGCTTAAGCCCTTGAGAGAGAAAAATATACCGAACAGTAGTTCATATTGTTACTAATTTTAGTGTCGCATCTGAATTTCTGTTCAGATTGTTTCCCAGGAGGAGTGACAAGAGCAGCAATGGGGTTTCACCCTCTGAGGTGAACTATCTGTTCAGAAACCTGGCAAAGCCAATGCCTGCTTTGCTCCCCTGCTGTCTTCTGGATCCCTAGCAGCGACAGTGCCGCTGCTCTGGCAGAGCATTTAGCGCAGGAAAGGGATCTGAAGAACCTCCCCAACGGAGGCGTGTGAAGCACCTCTGGCGTGCTCAGGGCGCTGGGGACAACGGCTTAGTTATCTCTTAGGGTTGCTGGCTACTCTCCCAGCGCCGGAGGGCTCATCAGTGTTGCCATGCCTGTGCTGGGGCTACCCAGGAGGTACAGCTTGCTGGCATCTCACTACAGCGCCAAGGATTTACGAGCTGAGGAGCTGCAGGGGGAGCTGATCGTGGGGGAGGCAGGTGGCTCTTTCACCCACAGCAGGGACATCAGCTCCTCCGTTCATGCACAAAGACCAGTGGTACGCAGTGGCAGAAAGCAGGTGATCCTGTCACCTGGCTGGAAACGTTTTCCATCCCATTGTAAACCACCCGTGCTTGTTCGTTTAGTAGTGCTGGGCTAGAATGAGCAGCTCCAGTTGTGGCAAAGAGCATGGGAGAGGCACGAGATGCTTTGCGAAGACAGTAAGGCAGCTATTAGGAATCAGTCAGGCACACTGAGGATGATGAGGACATCACCATGATCAGTATCAAGTCTAATGGAAAAATCAATTAATTCATTCCCAGAGAAGCATAAGATAACAAAACTGCATCAACAAATCTTGTCTGGAGAGTGCTGTTGGCACCTTCAATTGCCAGGCGAAGGGAGCGCACCAGAACACGGAAGCGGTTACAAATCGCAACCCTGTGGAGGAGGGATTGACCAGGTAAGCACTAACTTAAACCGGGACATGTCTTTCAGCCGTCTGCATTTTGTCAAGCATGGAGGGAATGTGTGCAAAGCCCTGGGTGAGCTGACTCTGCTAATGAGCTTATCCGCAGGAGCAGGTTAGATCAGCCATGATAAACCTAATTAAGATGGGCTTGCATCTCACCTGCCAGTCCTGCAATATCCCCGGCGTGTCCGTGTCTGTGAGGATGGATGTGCTTAGGCTTTCCCTCTGAGAGAGAAGAGAGGCTACTGAGGAGGAGAAGCCTCTGCTGGAAACGACAGGATGATAGTTATGCCTGTTCGATGGATGGGGCACGTGCCTCAGCCCTCTCATGGATTTGACACCATGACAAGATCTGCCCCTCAGGAAGGGGTGCAATTCAGCATCACTGAAAATCAGTACCAGCACACCTAAACTCCACTAATTTAGTTAAATTAATTGTTAAAGCTACAGAAAATAACACTAGCAAGGAATCAGGAGGATTTGTTGATTACTCTCAACTTGGTTCATAGATGTTGCTGGGGAGCTGGGAGCCAATTTCAGGCCACTTAAACTAGTCCAGAGTGTCATCTTCACGGACCCCAGAGCTGTGCCGACATGAGGTATTTTTGGTTTGAAAAAGAGTGCAAATGAATTGAGAGTTTGGCTCACGGGGTGAGGACTGGATAACGTGATGACAGAAGGGCTCTATAAATATTTATTATTCAAAATCTCTTCTGCAAACCCGAACACGCCTAGGCAATTATCTCACTTTAGCTGCAGATGGGCAATTTTGATGCAATTATTATGCACCTTCAGTACTACAAAGCTTTCAGTGCCATTCCTTTTGAAAATGTCTGAATGAAACAGCATGACAAAACTAATGAACTACTGCATCTTTTTCCTGTCAGCTGTACAAGGTCTAGTAGGTGCCATCAGCATGCCTCACGTGGAGGAGCTGCTGTGGTCAGGGCTGTTAGCCCAAAGGCATGCAAACACCAAATACCCGCTGAGCGCGAACCCATCTGTAGCCTTCAGGAGCCCAGTTACTTGAGGTAGGATGACTTGCTGTTGCACATTCGGATCAGGACATTGGATTGATCCCTGGATGTTATTTGTCATCTCTTTCAAATTTCCCTAATGAGATGTTTCTACGTGTGCCTAAAAGCCGTGGTTATTTACTGTTCTGCGCTAGACAAAGGCTTTTTGGGTAATGAGACTCCAGATACCAGCAGCGTAATAGTGGAAAGTGTCTGAAGCCACACTGACAAAGAGAACAGTTTGTTTTTAGCAAAATTGCTATGGAGGAAACACACTTGTCTCCAATTTCTCGAAACTACTTGTTTCTGGCTTCTTGCAGCAAACATATCCGGGAAGCCAGCTGGTTAGTTTTTGGGTTTTTTTTTTTTTTTTTGAATCCTTGAAACAAAACAAAGTTCAAGAAATATAAAGCAGTGGACAACATTTTGCAACTTGCGAGCCAAAAGTAAGGTCTACAATTAACTATACATATAACTGGTAAGATTTTCAAGAGAAATGTCCTCATTATGACTCCCGTTTACCTAAAAATAAAGCCAATTTCATGCTCACTTTTGAAAAGATCCCTTACATTTTATTTGTACATTCATTTGTGTTAGAAACTAATCTGTTAACACATGAAACAGCTGATGCTGGTATGATTAAATCTTCCCTTGATACCCCAAGTGACCTGTCTGGACCCCTATAACTTGGATGGCTCTGCAGCTGCTGAGCTCTGGAGTATCCCACGCCCAGAACCTGCAACCATCCACAAGACTCAACACACGCTAAGCACACTGTCCATTAAAATCACGTAGGATTCACTGATTTAGCTTAGCTCGTAGAACAACTAAAAGAACTATATCGTTCATGTGAGCGTCATGTTTTAGCATGGCTCACGCAATCTGTTCCCACAGCAGGCCACATCTGCCCCACCACTTCCTATTCTCAAGCAGGCACTAACCACTGTTTTGGGCTCCTGTTGTTTTTCACACTCTTGACAGGTCAGCCGCACACTGACAGAAAGCACCTGCCTTGTGTCAAACACTTCACTGACTTGGTTTGATGCCACCTAGTTCTTTCCTCACCCTCTCCAAACCGTACATGTTTTAGCTGACCTTTATTGTATCCCCCTACAGTTATTCCTTTTACATGATGAAGCGTACAGCTCTACTAAAAAAGCCATGTGGAACTTGGCAGGCAGAAAGTAACGGCTTTGTAGGAATTACCTGAAACTACAGAAGAGTACAGCTGTTTAAGTTGTTTGAAAAAATATATGAAATCGATAGAGCTCTTTGTTAAATGCTGTAAGACTTTCAGAGGGTTGGCCTTAATGGCTAAAAATTTCATGAGCAAGTGCGGGTCTGCAGGTAGGTTAATGGAAGTCAGCTGAGCATTTGGAGGAAGAAGTTCTGTATGGAGAGGGTGATGAGGCACTGGAACAGGTTGCCCAGAGAAGCTGTGGATGCCCCATCCCTGGAAGTGTTCAAGGCCAGGCTGGACGAGGCTTTGAGCAACCTGGTTTAGTGGAAGGTGTCCCTGCCCATGGCAGGGGGGTTGGAACTAGATGGTCTTTAAGGTCCCTTCCAACCCAAACCGTTCTGTAATTCTGTGATTCGGCTGCATTAGTTTCTGTCCTCTTCTAGGGTACTATTTCTCAACATTAAGTTCTTTTACTTCGGTTCTCCAGAACCAAAAGACACTTTTAAAAAAAAATAATGGGGGGGGAATAGAGTGCATTTCAGCCTGTTCAAAGCCTGAGCTCATCTCTGAAAGAAGATTAAACACATCTAAATAGTTATTAACTTGGTATTCTTAATATTCACTGGGCCAGACCCTTCTCTGACAGAAATCAGCATTCTGTCATCGGACTCAGTGGAGCTGTGGCAGCTAGGGTCAAAGTGCTTGGTAGTCCCATCGTATTTGACATAGAGAACTTCATGAAATACTGAAAATGCTAGGTGAAAATTTGTTTGATTATAAAAAATAAGTTAGGCAGAAAAACTCTGTGCTGGGTTAATAATTTCAAGGTTAATAAAAAATAAATCAAATCCTCAGGGTTTGAATGAACATGTTCTTGCCCAAGGACACATAATTATTTAGGGTAACCTTGGCAAAAAGGGGCAAACAGCAGTAGAACGGGTTACCATTCAGGCCAACACATTCTGTACGTGCAATTTTGGGGTATCTAGAGATAGCACATTAAAAGTTGCATTAAAGTACACAAATTTAAATAATAATAATAATAATAATAGTTATGTCTCATTCAGGGTCTGCAGATCTCTAACTGTTAACAAAACAAAAAAGTAGGTATGCTGTGGCTTTGTGCCGAGCAGGTTGGACTACAGACTTCCCTCCCCAGGTCCCCAGCAGCCAGAATTACTCTGTGTTTCTATGACACGATGTTCAGGATATCACGGTGAGACAGTCTAACAACAGCATCATTTGTTAGGTGGTAAAAGTATCAGAGAGCATTACAGAGCTGTAGCTTCATTTTTATTCTAGGTACTATTAGGAGGTACTGAAAGCAGAGGTGCAATTCTCGCTATTTTCTAGTGTGCTGTTTAATAGGAGAGCTTTTCATAGCTGAGAAAATCATCTTTCTGTACTTGGAAATCTGTTATGTACTCTATCTGAAAGCATAATAAACCAGACTGGTGAAGAAAGATGTAGGTTCAGTGCAGAAAAAGCAGGATACAATTTTCAGTTGGCCTGGCTGGCCTCTACAATAGATACAGTGAAGAGAATTAAGTTAAAAAAACCCCGAGTAATTTGGTGAAGCAAAAGATTTTTTAGATGCAATGCAAGGGCAAATACCAGATGACACAGAGAAACAGAGTCCTCCTGTAGTGAACGGACCTGGGCTGATACCATCCAAGGGCACTCCATGTTAGCGATGCACTACACAAAGGTTAATACCGCTCTGTCACTGAAGGGACACTTCTTGGTGACTTGAGAACCCCGGGTTTAACAAATTTGCGTCTGCTGAAAGATATGGAGATGCCATCCTTCACAAAAGGCTTCCAGAGGCCCATTCCCCCTGTGGGAGTCTAAACGTTTTACCATAGCAGGGGAAGGTTTTCAAAGGCACGAATAAAACGTTGCTGCAGTCTCTACGCGCTCATGAAATAAGCAGCTTCAGGAAACGAATAAACAATCCCCCAGCTCCAAAGAGAAGGAATGCAACTTGTATATTAACAAACTATGAGCAAACAAAACCATCTCCCCAAGGGGAAGCGTTCAGTTGGAGATAGGGGGAACAGAGAACAGATACGGCAGCCACAGTGGACTTGGTTAGTGCAAGCTTGCTGAGGACAAGACACTGAAATAATATGGCAATGACCGTAACGGTCATAAAGTGAATGAGGCTTTTTGCTTTAAACTGGCCTAGTTCTAGCCCTGACCCCAAGGACTGACAGACCAAGAGGAGGTTTGGTTTGTTCTTCCCAGCTCGGCAGAAGAGAAGCAGTCTTCACTAACTGCCAGCCACAACAGGCAAACGAGGTAACAAAACCAGATTTTGTTTGTCTGCTCCATTTCAGATCAGACTCTCTGGAGAGAAGCTACCATTTAGAAAGGCATTTTAGCACTGGAAACACAGAAATGGTTGTACATGGGTGTGCGAGGACACATAAGAACCTGTCTAGCCATGAGCTCGTGTCTTACCGTTGCTTCCCTCCAAAAAAATCTATGGATGTTCACCAACAACATTATTTAACCACTCAACAGTGGTTTTCACTTTCTGAAGCCCTGTTCATGTGCCTGTTCTGCTGCCAACCTTCACTTTTGGCTGTTTCTTCCATTTTACCAGCCACAGCTTTGACTAGCAAGCAAGGGTAGCCAGCTCCTGCATACCTGGCAGAATGGGATCTTCAGCTAGGTACTTGTGCATTTCTATGAGGCTGCCTTTTCATGCAAACACAAACAGTCCTAGGAAATCTGGACTCGGTCCATAACCACTAGGCAGCTGGACAAAAAGGTTTTTTCCACTTCTGTAGTACTGCCAGCCTCCAACACTTCTCACTGTATCATCCGTCTTTATTGAGAGCTGTTAATTATAGCTACGAAGTCTGTTACCATACAGGCACTTTGCTTTTTTAAAGCAGCTTCAAAGGTAGCTGCCTTCAAGATATTTTGACAGAGATCTGGGGTGGAAAGAAATGCAGAATTCCTTATCACTCCCTCATGAGTTTTGTTGATGTTTGTATTGCTGCTGTAAACAACACGGGAGAACCTGTCTAGGGTAGTCTCCGTTTAATGAGTTTGTGCACTGCGCGTCAAGATACTTGATACGATGATCAAGGTGAGATACTTCCTGCAAAAAGACCAGCTGTGAACCCTTCTTTCATGTTATGATGACAGGAAAAACAGCATACCCATGCTCTCCTCAGCTTTCTGCTTCTTTCCCCACGCAGTAAACCTGATCACACACTCTTTTCCCGGTCCCTTTTTCCCTCTGCCAGCCATAAAATGCAGTTCCTTTCCTGTTTCGGCATGCAGGTCATGCCTGGAGGCAGGGAAGGGAGGAGGTGAGCCCTGAGGTCCCTTCAACCTGGCTTGCTTTGATTCCACAGTCTCAGTCAGCACAGAGGGATGAGGATGGGGAGGATCAGCGTAGGTGGATTTGCTCCTGAGGTCTCCTGGGAAAAGCCCTAGCTGTGTGAAAGCTTGGCAGCCACTAACCAGAGGAAGAGCCAGTTAATGAAGTGCAGCTTAACTACTGACCAGAGAGCATTCAGCGCTGTAGGACATGAAGGTTTTTTCCAAGCAAAAGCCATTACATAACCATTGTTTCATAGCACATGCCGTGTCTGCAGGTAACAAGAACAATTACTTTTCCTGCTAGTCCTTGCCTCAAACACTGTTACCTCATAGGAGGCATATAAAGTAATTATTTTAGAGCATCTGTTCAAGCCACAGCAGAGAAGACAAAAATAATGGAACAAGAAGACAAAATTACAGGACACCACTTAATTGAATCATCCTTGGAACGATTTTGAAATCCAGGCTCAAGATTAAATAACACGTGTTTCTCCTGATCAGGTAGTAGCCAATTTTCATTCTCGATTAACGTTCCACAAAGGTCCAAAAGCTCAGCAGAGGTGATCCTCAACAGATGAAGGATCTTCGGATTAAGGGCAAGTTTTTCACCAGGCATGAATGTTAAGCTCTTTTCACAACATCATGGTCCAAAATACAAATGCAATTTCCAAGTATAAACTGTGAGGCTAAATTAGAAAGGACTGATTTCCTAAAGAAGGAACCATGACCGTTTTCCCACAGAAGCTAAGACACAAACTCTCAAAGGCAGCATTAGCTGCCTGAATAGAAGGAATTAGCAAACCAGTCAAGCAGAAGTTTAAAGAAATTCTCTTAAAGGTGTTTTCAGGAGATGTAAAAGGTGGGTTAGGTTTAGAAAGAAAGGCAAGCATACAAATGTCACCTTAAGTGCCTCAGACCCGCCTGCAGGCTTCACATTGTGAGAGCTACCTCCGGAGAAGTTAAGACACGGGCCTGAATTCTGGGGCATTGTGCCAGCCACTCACGTCGTCAGCCCAGTGTAGGTACCAAGCTCCCATACCATGCCTCTGAGGAGCATAACAACTACCATCTTGAACACGGGGCTGGGAGTAGTATTTAAGCTTTCCAGTAGAAACCATCAAGAAAAGTGCGTAGTTAGGCACTTACGCCTGGGATGGGGGTGGTGGGGTGTCCCACTATCAGCTAAAGTTTGGCAAACAGAATTTCTCCTCAGCCCTTCCTGCTGTTGACCTTATACACCTCACAGCTGTGTCTCCTCTGTAGGTGTTTGGTTTCTTCATGCATTGTAGGAGGAAACTGGGCATTCAGCTCCAAGCTGGCAGTGCTGGAATATGCAGTGTGGCACCAAGGAGCTAGCTGTGGAAAATCCCCTTGCTAATCTAACCTCTGGTACTGTCTTCAGCGTGTAGGAAAGACTTACATGAAGAGGAAGCTGCTCTAGAAATACACTGGAGCTGGAGGACTACCTATTTTCTCAAGAAAAGGCAGCCTGTAGAGCATTTTTTTGAGAGCTGTCTGAGAAAATTTTGTTTCAGGAGCCACAAAGAGCAGGAAACCATGACACTAACCTTTAAAGTGTCCCCAAGGAAGCAGCTGAAATGACAGCTGATGTGATAATCCAGCAATAATGCAGCATAGCTGTGAGGAGCAACCTTCAGAACTCTCATGGGGTAACACACCCCTAACCCATGTCCCATGGGGAGATGCTTTCCTTCTCAAAAAGAGAGACAGCAGCTACCACAGGTTTCATCAGGAAGAGGTAATTATTGAACTTGGAGAAACAGAAGTTAACAGCAGCATCACCCTGAGCTCCGTGGCTTGGGCTTCAGCTGAGTGAAGCCCAATGAATGCTCCGTACCCTAGCCTGATGCTGTACGCATCAATGGCAGGTTGGACATCGGACGGATGCCCACCAGCACCGCCCCTACCACAAACACCACGTTGTTTCAGCTTCACTACTACTGCTACTTGCTAACAGTTTGGCCTTGTCTTCAGCTGGAAGAAAAGTGCAGATTCAGTGAAAACAGCCTGAAAAGTGGTACTGTGGCCCATAGAATCATAGAATCACAGAACGGTTTGGGTTGGAAGGGACCTTAAAGATCATCTAGTTCCACCCCCCCTGCCATGGGCAGGGACACCTTCCACTAGACCAGGCTGCTCAAAGCCTCATCCAGCCTGACCTTGAACACTTCCAGGGATGGGGCATCCACAGTTTCTCTGGGCAACCTGTTCCAGTCCTTCAGCATCCTCTCCATGAAGAACTTCTGTCTGATATCCAATCTAAATCTCCCCTCTTTCAATTTAAACCTGTTACCCCTTGTCCTGTCACTACAGGCCCTTGCAAAAAGTCCCCCCCAAGCTTTGTTGTAGGCCCCCTTCACCATCAATAACCCATCGCCAACAACAGTGCAGACATCTGCAGGAGGGATATAGATGACCACGGGTGTGATAAACCTCTTGCACAGTATCTACATCATCTTTTAGTTAATCGCTTCCATACCAAGCACAAAGGTAAGTCCTGAAAGGCTGCTGTAGAGATCAAACTGACTTGATTTGACTCCTGGCTTGTATCTATTTAATGCAGGTAAGCATCAGATGCTATAACTTTTAATTTCAAGAGTTCTTTGGTTGTTGCTTTTTTTCCCCCCAGCAAGCTAATGGGAACTTGAATTGTAAAGTGATTTTATTCTGAGGAACACAAAGCAAATAGGTGGTATTTTAAGGCTTATGTACTGAATTAGACTATTTGTCTAATTAGTTTATAAACTAAAGTTTTTTTGATATAAAACATGCTTCATTGGGTGACATTTGCTAAAAACACTTGCATTCATCATGTCTTGATGCCTTCGTAGCTTATTTACGACTCCGTTAATGCTGTCTGCCTGGTGGTGAAGTTCCCACCTAAGTAGCAATATAAATCAGTAGGATGCCAAAAGCCAACCACACTGCAACATTTTAATGCTGCTGGGTAAGAGAGACTCATGAATACAAAAGGCAGAAAATCAATAGAAAAGAAGGATCCAGTCATTCTAAATCAGGCTCTAGCCTTCTTCCCCCTCAGAGTTTCATCACGGCCAGTGGTGGGTTACCAGCACCGCATGTCCGAGTTCTTGGCCGGCTGCAGAAGAGCAGGGCAGTGACCATGGGGCAGCTAGTTGCCCCTTAGTATGAGCCAGGACCAAGCTAAGGTGCCCAACTCCTGGAACTGCTGGAGATGCTCGGCTCATGCCTTGTCTCCTCCATGCTAGCTGAAATACATGCGAAGCACATATAGAAACTGGCCCACATTGTCCTGGACATCATGTGAAGCACTGCTAATTTCTGACCACTGAAGAGCTAAGTCTCAATTCTGAGCCCATATTCATATAAAGCAAAAATGACTCTTGTGAAGTTAACTTGTTGGTAAATCAGAGTAGGTGAGATCTACTACATTAGTCCTTTACCAGTGTTGCCCCCAGTATTTTGGTTCAGTTCCAGAGAAGTAACTATACGTGGGTGTTACCTGCAACTTTTTTCTTTCTTTTCAAATTCTGAAAGATGAGTGGCAGCAAATTTGGGGGAAGTGTAGAGACAAAACTCTGATGCAGTGAAAAAGAATACACTAAAACACGTTCAAATAGGGCTGTAGATCAGTGCAGGTACACGTGACGATTCTTTCCCCACACATCAGCTCTAGTCAAGCTTACGGAAGAGATTTAGCTTTTGGTGTTTTCTTTAGCCTTAATGCTTTATGAAATGAAAATCAAGACCTAAAAGATAAACAAGTAAATAAATAATCACACAAACCATTCTGGAAATTCCTGCCCTTTCCTTCTCAAAAAATTATTAGATAGGACTGCCCTGACAAAATAAGCAAACTTTCTGAGCTATCGTCCTGCTGGAGTGTGAACACAATCCTCCATTATTCCCCCAGTTGGCAGAACAGAGAGTGAATCTTTATAAAAGGCGCATTTTGTCCTTCCTAGAGATATACAAAGCTAAGCAATATCTTACAGAGATTTTAATTTAATCTTTCATGTAGCCAGGGAGCTTTAAGGTCTAGTGCTTTTAATTTATGTTACCTCATAAATTAATAATGTAGGTATGACGAAGGGTAGCTCATCAGATTAACTGTGTCCTTTTATAATGCAGTTTGGAAGCAAAAGGTACGAAGCCAAAACGAAGTAGTCTTCAATGATCCATTAGGCACATAAATCATTACATGTGTTATTTCT
This sequence comes from Eurypyga helias, assembly GCF_000690775.1. Classification (NCBI taxonomy): domain Eukaryota; kingdom Metazoa; phylum Chordata; class Aves; order Eurypygiformes; family Eurypygidae; genus Eurypyga; species Eurypyga helias. The sequence continues at coordinate 52,749 of NW_010256087.1, forward strand.
GGACTGGACAGTGGTTGAAATGAATGATTTAGTTACTGTAATTTTATTTTAAGCTAGTGAGCACTTGCACAAGAAGTAAGAGGGCGGCGCTGGCCTGGGTGTGCTCTTCAGCAGCCTGCCAGAGCTCTGCATTGCTCCCCACGCACGCAGTGACAAGGGTGGGGGGCACCCGTGGTAGCAAGCCTGCGACAAGCTCTCCCGGAGCGGTCTACACTGGGACACAACTCCAGCTTTTGATGGAGCTGCACAGGGAACCTCGAGCAGTTTGGATGTGAAAGCATACGTTTCGGGTTGCTTTGAGGAGTGACTCTTTTCCCCATGTCATGGACACAACGGATAGTCTACTCCAGCCTAAATGGAAAGTTCTTTACCATGCAATATGGGTCAATCAGAAATCCTTAATGCTTTACATTATGGCCTAATATGCAAAATCTTATAAAGAAACTGAATAAACCTGCTCTTAAATTTAATGTGCTACTATAAAATTTTGGTGGCAAATTTATTACACTTATACGTGCTATAAAATGGGAAAACAATCTGTGCAGCTTTAAACTGGTTTGTATCCACAACGGGTGTGCTCTTTTGTGAGACTGCAAAACATACCAATTCATACACTTATGGCATAGTATATATACATACTGGAATGTATACATAACACAACAGGATTTAAAAACCATAATAAACCATGTAATCTGTACAGGAGGGACTATGTGTCTATTCACCATTCCTATGTTTTATGATCCCTCTTTTGTATATTTTTTCTTAATGGCTGCTGTTCCTTACATGCTCGTGAGCTGTACAGTGAGGTACCCCAAGGCCCTGCGAAGCTGCCCACCAAGGAAAGGGCGGTGTGAAGGCACTACCTGTGCCATGGCGAGGGGCTGCCCAGCCCCGCTGAGGAGGAGGCGGCTGCGCCTTGAGGAGCTTTGCTGCCAAAAACGAGGTGCCTGTGGATTTCAGCAACCTGTGTAGGTAAGATCTGAGAATCCCCTCCTTTTCTACCTCACTGCTAAAGTGACTTACATGTCGTACTTCCACCTTCTTCCACTACCACCTTTCCATTTATCTCATTGCAAATTCCTGCCAGACAGCTCAGACAGTGTATAAAATATCAATGACGGATAAAAGAAGCAGCAGCAAGTGATCAAGCAAGTTGCTTGTTAGTTCCAGGTCAGAACTGGCATATTTTAACTATCCAGAAGCCCATGCAATGCCTCCTTAACATGTCCAACTGTGCCTGCAGTGCAAGCTTTCCTGAAGATGGTAATGCCTCACATAGAGCTGCGAAGTCTCTGTGTATACATATATATATATATATGCACATATGTATATAATATGCAAAAAGGGGGAATAATTAAGAGGGGATGCCGGAACTCAATGCTTGGGCTTTCAGATGTATGTGCATGTGACATCTCAGCCATAATGGAGCAGTCAGATGAACAGTAAACCTTTTTACAGTAGTTCTTAGTGTAAGACCACTGAAAGGTCTCAGTGTAGGTAGCGGCCATGCTGAAGCACACACATGGTGAGGGACAGTCCTCCCTCTGAAGGACTGTCTCATCTGAACAGAGAGTACAGGGAAATCAGAGGTCTGTAGCAACTTGCTCAAAGCCACAACATAAATCTGCAGCAAAGATAGGAACAAAAGCCATATCTCCAAATGCCCAAGTCTACCCTGACACCAATAAAAACCTCTGCAAATTAACCCTATTCAGTCAGCTGGTCAGACACACAAATGCACATATTTTACTAAGCCTGCTGCAAACTAACTCGTGATGATGGCCCCCTGCATCCCGAACAGGCTGCAGGGCTTGCACCCGCTCTTCAACTCAGCCATCATTTAATTAAATGGAAGACATAAAACTACCAACCATATCAATTAACTGCAGCAACAAAGAGTATAATGCTCTGATTTTAACCCCAGGGATCTGGCGAATCACCACTGCTCACCCCGGAATTCAGCAGTATTTAAAACATTATCTGAGAGCAGCTGGAAGGAAAAATACTTAAAACCCAAGGAAAAAAAAAAGGTAGTTGTTTTGGGCTAGCATTTGTTGTTGTTTTTCGATTAAACTGTTGCTTTCTCTAATTCCATGCCTCTCATCTCTGATGCAACCGTTATTCGCTGTGGTGCAAACCAGAGATACAAACTGAAGGCTGAAGTACAGGAAACATGGCGTCTTACAAGAATGGCTTTAAAACTTCTGGATAGTGCTCTAGGACCTGCAGCAAACAGTGAAATTCCTTTATTTGCAGCCCCCAAATGATTCAGAAGATGAAGAAGCTGTGACAATGGCTAAGCAGCACCATTTCAGCATTTATAATCTTAACCCTAGTCATCTGAGGTAGAGCATCACCCGAGTACCCTGGTCTCTCAGATTTTTTCCTGTAGAGTGTTTCCACCTCACTGCTGCACAGCTGGAAGCTGAGAAATGTGTACTTCTTACTGTTTACTTTCGGAGCTACTTCATTAAAAAGGCTGTGAGCCCCACTGTGTAACAGAAGGGGAAAACATTGTTCACATCCTTCCACATATCAGGGAAGCTCTCTGACACGGGACATCTTGATGTCTGAGTCATCCCATCTGTCCCAGACACCTCTCGGGCCAAAATGAGCTGAGATGAAGGAGCTTCCACCAAGAGGCACTCCTTCGAGCAGCCAGAGCATCCTCGGCCCCTTGCAGAGGACGGGCACTCAGGGTTTTCCATGAGCGCTCCAGGCTTTGTGGGTTTGGCTTGCTGCAAAGACAAGGTGTGCTGAAGACAAAGTGCTGCCTTTGGTTATGACTGTGCTTCCTCCCGGAAATAAACACAACAGCCCGAGTTTAACTGGGATCACAGCTTGGCCTTTGATGTCAGGGGCATAATGCCAGGAAAATACTGCAGTACTTCTTACGTGGCTATTCCAGGTACTGCACTAGTCCTGAGTTTGGAAAAGAAAAGCTTACTTAGCTTACTCAGAGGCTGCCATAAAAGTCAGCTGTGGGTAGAGGAAGAAGATATTAATAAAAAAAGTTATGTTCACAAGGGTTTGAACAGAAAATTCTTGAGAAGCAATGGCAGAAAATATGGACTTTCATGTATCAGAAATAAACCTGGATTGCTGACTGTTGGAGTGAAATTGCATCAAGAACAATAACATACCACCCAGCACAGGCCACAGAATGAATTCAGAAGACCCCTTGACAAACCTGAACAGGAAACCAAATGCAAGTTTAACTGGTTGATCTGCAGAAAGCGTCCATTAGAGGCAGAGCAGCATGCAAGAGCCACAGGAGAAAACACAAAAGGTCCCATACCTGTATCTTTGCTTTGGAGACTGCTTTTCAGCTGACTTAAAAACATGTCCCAGATAATACAAAGGAAAGAATAAAAAGTTCCAGTTTGTTGCAAACCACGTTAGAGTGAAGGGTGCATCGAATTTCTTAAAGGTCAGTTTTGCTAGCTGGGTTGAACCCGACCAGGAGGAGCAGACACCCAGGACCACAGCCACACCCCAGAAAATCTTCTTGAGTTGCGTCACGGAGCATTTCCAGCAGCAGCGGTTCACCCTTCCACCGCCTTCCGCCCCAGCTTGCATCTGTGCTTCGGCTGGGGCTGGAGACTCCCGGGAGCGCTCATCCCCTGGGGAGAAGAAAACACAGGGCTTACTAAGGAAATCCAGGCTGCATTTCAGTTTTCAAATCCTAGGCCCTTCTGAAGTCCTGTTTGCCAGCAAAAAAACCCCAGATCTTGACACAAAATGTCCTTCGTTTTTAGATTGTTGCAGAATCTCTGGTTCAACTGAGGCGTAATTACGACGTAGATAATAATTATCACCTCTAGATTTAGAAGCCACTGGGTAAAATGGAAATGAAAATTACATGTTGCTCTGATGTACATAGAAAGGCTTAACACACCATTTAAACTGATGCTGTTAGGATGCGTAAATGAATGAAAAAAATGGCACTGAGTTTAATAAAGCAGCAAGGAGGATTAAAACAATGCTTGCAATTGTTATTGTCTTGGAAAATGCGGAATCGAACAGCTTATGGAATATGGTGTTTCTTAAAAGGAGAGAGGCGACAATGTGTTTCGTCTTGAAGCATGATCACTGCACTGTAATTAGCACGATTAATACTGAACTGGGATCCCTGAGTGATCCTTAGCAAAACAGCTCTCCTGAGGCTGTAACCAGATGGCAAAACTTAGACCAACCCACAGGCTGCCCCGAAGGGCACCTCAGACTAGGCAACCCTGACTTTTTTTAGCTCGAGCCCCGCACCAAACACGGCGCAGCACATGAACTGGACCTTTGCCCCGGTATAACTGAGCCTGGGATGCTGCTGGGAAGCTCAGTCTCACAGGTGTGTCATGCTGGCCCCAGCATCCAATCTGAGGTGGCTCCTCAGCCACGCACCTGAGCGTCTATCATCCCAGTTACAGACACTATACGAATCAGGTGATAATTTTTAGGGATGACATCCACTGTATGTCTGGTTTCAAATCAGCTGCATGACAGACATCAAAACCTCCTTCAGGCTTATGTTTCCAAAACCATGTCTCTTTCATATATTAGAGGACTTTATTTTATGAAAAGGTAACTTCTCCCCTAAAAATACCCCGCCTTCATCCTTAAACATCAATTGCTACAGCCCCGCTATCGTACCGCCATCAGCAGGTACTGTACCCAGCGTGTGAATGAGTGAGCAGAGTGAGGTGAGGCACAGTTCCCGCACAGACAAAACGTGCTGGCAGACCTCAGCAGCAGGCCGCTGCCTTTAGGGCTTTCACCCACCTTTCTGCAATTCACCCCATTCAACAGCTGTGAAGCCATCAGTTGCCAACGTGCCACAAGTGGCAGTGACTCCTCTGAAAGGCCGACCTCAGTTTAGTTGGCCCATTCTCTTAAAGCAGAATATAACAGCAATTCATGTGGAAAGCCAGGAACCTGCAACTTCAAAAGTGTCCTTAGGTCCCTGCATGAATCGAAAGGTGAAAAGAGAAATGGAAGTACAGCCAGGACAATGAGACACTCTATTCTTGCCAAACATTTATACATGTTCAAGGCAGACTAAGAGAGATACACACACAAAAAATCCTTCCTTACCCTGGTGAGAATCAGCATTTGGAATGGAAAATCTCTTAAACCCTCTAATTTCATGCTAACCTAAATTTGTATCTATATGAGCTTATACATTATTAAAGGTTTATTCCAATGGAGAAAACTATTTAATTATTTCTTTACAGATAAGAAATGCATGAGCTAAGAGTACCATTAGTTTGACTCGTAAACCTGTATTTTATAACAGGAAAACCTCTGTCCTCTGTTTGATACCTTAAAATAGGAAAAGAGTGTACAGCAGCAAAGGTATAAACATCTAGTCTTTTTGACTGGCTTCAAGAGAGATGGGGTCGTTGCTGATCTCTCCACTTATTTCAGCTCTCAGCAGAAGATTGTGTGGGCAGCTTCCCACATAACAGGAGATGCACCAGCAGGCCAATGAATTACCCCAATTTAACGCGGCTTTGCGTTAAGTCCTAATGGAAAGGTTCCAAGCTATCTGCTAAATGTTAGAAGATGCTAGAATTGAAACAGGCTGCCTGCGAACCCTTAGCTCATTCAAAATTTTAGAATCATAGAATCATAGAATGGTTAGGGTTGGAAGGGACCTTAAAGATCATCCAGTTCCACCCCCCCTGCCATGGGCAGGGACACCTTGCACTAGACCAGGTTGCTCAAAGCCTCGTCCAGCCTGGCCTTGAACACTTCCAGGGATGGGGCATCCACAGCTTCTCTGGGCAACCTGTTCCAGTGCCTCACCACCCTCTCTGTGAATCATAGAATGGTTAGGGTTGGAAGGGACCTTAAAGATCATTACATTTTATTTGTAATATATTGTTTGTAACTAAGGCTCCTTGCCTCACTCGCTGCACGCACGCCAGTCAGGGTTCGGTTCACTGAACAACAGTACATTCCTTTCTTCAAATTTCACCACATAGTGGGAAGCTGTCAGAGCTCTCTTTGCTGTCCCACCTCACAAGTTCCTCAGTGACTACTGAATTATTCTTTTCCTTTCCAGCTTTTCTCCTGGGCGTTGTCACTCCAACACCGAACACTTCACATACCCTAACGAACTCCAGCATCCTTCCCATGGACCACAGGGAGAGCTGGGCACAGAAAACGGGAATCCAGGCAGCCAGAGTGCCAAGTGATAGCTTCAGAGGGATTTGTGCCACTGTGTCAGTGCAGGGAAAAGCCTCTCTCCACTCACAGTTCGCATCTCTGCAGCTACTTGGAGAAGTAGGCAAAAACGTTCCTCCTTCTAGAAGATGGCTAGCAGGGTACCCGCCGACCCCATCTTCTCTGCAGTTATTCCCCTGGGAAGCAGGAAACCAGGATTTAAACCCCTCC